>NW_025962455.1:0-24263 GCF_017589495.1 Alosa alosa
TGCTTAAGCCTGGTTGTCGTGGGGGGGTGGTACCCAGGGGGGGGGGGTGTTTGCCACTTTGTGTGTTGAGGGCTTAGCATAGGGGTGTTAGCTAGTTTGATTAAGCGTGTTTAATTTGGGTTAAGTTTAGTGGAGTAGGATACAGGGTAATGCTCCCAGGCTCACACACCTTGGCAGGGGACAGAGAGGAGTCTTTGGAGCCTCTGTGAGCAACAGCTGGGGCCTGTGGGTGGGTGTGTGTGTGTGGGGAGGTGCTGCAGTGGGTATAGCACAGCATCTAGGCCCAAGCATCTAGGCACAGCATCTAGGCCCAACTTTAATAATAATAATGTAATAATAATAATAAGTTGGGGCCTCTCTGAGCAGCTGGAGCCTCTCTGAGCAACAGGCCCCTCTCTCTGTCCCTCTCTATCACCCTGCTTGGCGTGTGTGTGCGTGTGTGTGGCTGTGCTTGGTGGGGGGGGTCTAGCGCAGCTCTCTGTGTCTCTCCCTGCTCCTAGGCCCAAGTTGAGCCCGTCTGAGCACAAGCACTCATCCCCAGGCCTCTCCCGGCCCGTCCGATCACAGTAGCTAGTAGGCCTCTCACAAGGCCTTAGCTTAAGCTAATGTGTGTGTTTGGGGGGGGGGGCAGCTCAGGATGGGTGAGATTCTAGATTAATTTTGGCGCTCGGGCCACCCCGATCCTGTGACCGCCGCCACCGGTTCTCGCTGTGACCTTGCAGCTAAGCGTGACATGGCGGTTGGCTCTCTTGACATAGGTTTTTTCACTGTGAATGGCAGTATGGGCGAATGACAGTCTGTTACATTTTCATCATCACGACTCTTGACTTAGCGGGTTTTCACTCTTGGCCCCTTAGTGGCAGTATGGGAGAATGACAGTCTGTTACATTTTCCATCACATACGACTCTTGACTTAGCGGGTTTTCACTCTTGGCCCCTTAGTGGCAGTATGGGAGAATGACAGTCTGTTACATTTTCCATCACATCTGACTCTTGACTTAGCGGGTTTTCACTCTTGGCCTTAGTGGCAGTATGGGAGAATGACAGTCTGTTACATGTTCATCACATATGACTCTTGAGTTAGCGCCTGGAGGTTTGCTAGGGCGGAATCATATCTGAACCCAGGTATACCATGGGTTTGAGATTTTTTTCGGCTCTGCTTAAGGCTTTAACCCTTGCGAGGTTAGCTTAAGTGGGGCACAGTGCACCAGTACTTATCGGTGCTTAAGCCTGGTTGTCGTGGGGGGGGGGTGGTACCCAAGGGGGGGGGGGTGTTTGCCACTTTGTGTTCGGGCTTAGCATAGAGGGTGTTAGCTAGTTTGATTAAGCGTGTTTAATTTGGGTTAAGTTTAGTGGGTAGGATACAGGGTAATGCTCCCAGGCTCACACACACCTTGTGGCGCGGGGACAGAGGAGTCTTTGGAGCCTCTGTGAGCAGCTGGGGCCTGTGGGTGGGTGTGTGTGTGTGTGTAGGGGTGCTGCAGTGGGTATAGCACAGCATCTAGGCCCAAGCATCTAGGCACAGCATCTAGGCCCAACTTTAATAATAATAATGTAATAATAATAATAAGTTGGGGCCTCTATGAGCAGCTGGAGCCTCTCTGAGCAACAGGCCCCTCTCTCTGTCCCTCTCTATCACCTGCGCGCGCGTGTGTGCGTGTGTGTGGCTGTGCTTGGTGGGGGGGGTCTAGCGCAGCTCTCTGTGTCTCTCCCTGCTCCTAGGCCCAAGTTGAGCCCGTCTGAGCACAAGCACTCATCCCCAGGCCTCTCCCGGCCCGTCCGATCACAGTAGCTAGTAGGCCTCTCACAAGGCCTTAGCTTAAGCTAATGTGTGTGTGTGTTTTGGGGGGCGCTCAGGATTGGGTGAGATTCTAGATTAATTTTGGCAGCTCGGACATAGCGCCGCCACCCCGTCTGGCTGTGACCTTGCGTCATGCGGAGATGGCGGTTGGCTAGGGCCAGAATCGTATGTGAATCCGCAGCTAGCGTGACATGTTCATCACATCGACTCTTGACTTAGCGGGTTTTCCTCTTGGCCTTAGTGGCAGTATGGGAGAATGACAGTCTGTTACATTTTCCATCACATCACGACTCTTGACTTAGCGACTTTTCACTCTTGGCCCCTTAGTGGCAGTATGGGAGAATGACAGTCTGTTACATTTTCCATCACATACGACTCGACTCTTGACTTAGGGGGTCTTTCATTTTTTCCTCTTGGCCCCTTAGTGGCAGTATGGGAGAATGACAGTCTGTTACATGTTCATCACATATGACTCTTGAGTTAAGCGCCTGGAGGTTTGCTAGGGGCGAATCATATCTGAACCATGGGTATACCATGGGTTTGAGATTTTTCCGGCTCTGCTTAAGGCTTTAACCCTTGCGAGGTTAGCTTAAGTGGGGCACAGTGCACCAGTACTTATCGGTGCTTAAAGCCTGGTTGTCCGTGGGGGTGGTACCCAGAGGGGGGGGGTGTTTGCCACTTTGTGTTCTTGGGCTTAGCATAGAGGGTGTTAGCTAGTTTGATTAGCGTGTTTAATTTGGGTTAAGTTTAGTGGAGTAGGATACAGGGTAATGCTCCCAGGCTCACACACACCTTGGGGGACAGAGAGGAGTCTTTGGAGCCTCTGTGAGCCTCAGCTGGGGCCTGTGGGTGGGGTGTGTGTGTGTGTAGGGGTGCTGCAGTGGGTATAGCACAGCATCTAGGCCCAAGCATCTAGGCACAGCATCTAGGCCCAACTTTAATAATAATAATGTAATAATAATAATAAGTTGGGGCCTCTATGAGCAGCTGGAGCCTCTCTGAGCAACAGGCCCCTCTCTCTGTCCCTCTCTATCACCCTGCGCGCGCGTGTGTGCGTGTGTGTGGCTGTGCTTGGTGGGGGGGGTCTAGCGCAGCTCTCTGTGTCTCTCCCTGCTCCTAGGCCCAAGTTGAGCCCGTCTGAGCACAAGCACTCATCCCCAGGCCTCTCGGCCCGTCCGATCACAGTAGCTAGTAGGCCTCTCACAAGGCCTTAGCTTAAGCTAATGTGTTTGTGTGGGGAGGCCACCCCGCTCAGTGATTGGGTGAGATTCTAGATTAATTTTGGCGGCTCGGACATAGCGCCGCCACCCCGTCTCGCTGTGACCTTGCGTCTTAGTGGAGTATGAATGACGGTTGGCTAGGGCCAGAATCTTGACTTATGTGAATCCTCAGCTAAGCGTGACATGTTCATCACATACGACTCTTGACTTAGCGGGTTTTCACTCTTGGCCCCTTAGTGGCAGTATGGGAGAATGACAGTCTGTTACATTTTTCCATCACATCGACTCTTGACTTAGCGACTTTTCACTCTTGGCCTTAGTGGCAGTATGGGAGAATGACAGTCTGTTACATTTTCCATCACATTCGACTCTTGACTTAGCGGGTTTTCACTCTTGGCCCCTTAGTGGCAGTATGGGAGAATGACAGTCTGTTACATGTTCATCACATATGACTCTTGAGTTAAGCGCCTGGAGGTTTGCTAGGGCGGAATCATATCTCTGAACCATAGGGTATACCATGGGTTTGAGATTTTTTAGGCTCTGCTTAAGGCTTTAACCCTTGCGAGGTTAGCTTAAGTGGGGCACAGTGCACCAGTACTTATCGATTGCTTAAGCCTGGTTGTCGTGGGGGGGGTGGTACCCAGAGGGGGGGGTGTTTGCCACTTTGTGTTGCGGGCTTAGCATAGAGGGTGTTAGCTAGTTTGATTAGCGTGTTTAATTTGGGTTAAGTTTAGTGGAGTAGGATACAGGGTAATGCTCCCAGGCTCACACCAGCTTGGCAGGGGACAGAGAGGAGTCTTTGGAGCCTCTGTGAGCAGCTGGGGCCTGTGGGTGGGTGTGTGTGTGTGTAGGGGGTGCTGCAGTGGGTATAGCACAGCATCTAGGCCCAAGCATCTAGGCACAGCATCTAGGCCCAACTTTTAATAATAATAATGTAATAATAATAATAAGTTGGGGCCTCTATGAGCAGCTGGAGCCTCTCTGAGCAACAGGCCCCTCTCTCTGTCCCTCTCTATCACCTCTTGTGGCGTGTGTGCGTGTGTGTGGCTGTGCTTGGTGGGGGGGTCTGGCGCAGCTCTCTGTGTCTCTCCCTGCTCCTAGGCCCAAGTTGAGCCCGTCTGAGCACAAGCACTCATCCCAGGCCTCTCCCGGCCCGTCCGATCACAGTAGCTAGTAGGCCTCTCACAAGGCCTTAGCTTAAGCTAATGTGTGTGTGTTTGGGGGGGGGCGCTCAGGATTGGGTGAGATTCTAGATTAATTTTGGCGCTCGGGCCTTAGCGCCGCCACCCCGTCTCGCTGTGACCTTGCGTGGCGGAGGAGAGGCCAGAAGCGGTTAGCTAGGGCCAGAATCGTATGTGAATCGCAGCTAAGCGTGACATGTTCATCACATCGACTCTTGACTTAGCGGGTTTTCACTCTTGGCCCCTTAGTGGCAGTATGGGAGAATGACAGTCTGTTACATTTTCCATCACATCGACTCTTGACTTAGCGGACTTTTCACTCTTGGCCTTAGTGGCAGTATGGGAGAATGACAGTCTGTTACATTTTCCATCACATACGACTCTTGACTTAGCGGGTTTTCACTCTTGGCCCCTTAGTGGCAGTATGGGAGAATGACAGTCTGTTACATGTTCATCACATATGACTCTTGAGTTAAGCGCCTGGAGGTTTGCTAGGGCGGAATCATATCTGACTCTTGAACCAGGGTGGGTATACCATGGGTTTGAGTTTTTTTTAGGCTCTGCTTAAGGCTTTAACCCTTGCGAGGTTAGCTTAAGTGGGGCACAGTGCACCAGTACTTATCGGTGCTTAAGCCTGGTTGTCCGTGGGGGGGGGTGGTACCCAGAGGGGGGGGGGTGTTTGCCACTTTGTGTTGCGGGCTTAGCATAGAGGGTGTTAGCTAGTTTGATTAGCGTGTTTAATTTGGGTTAAGTTTAGTGGAGTAGGATACAGGGTAATGCTCCCAGGCTCACACACCTTGGCGCGGGGACAGAGAGGAGTCTTTGGAGCCTCTGTGAGCAGCTGGGGCCTGTGGGTGGGTGTGTGTGTGTGTAGGGGTGCTGCAGTGGGTATAGCACAGCATCTAGGCCCAAGCATCTAGGCACAGCATCTAGGCCCAACTTTAATAATAATAATGTAATAATAATAATAAGTTGGGGCCTCTATGAGCAGCTGGAGCCTCTCTGAGCAACAGGCCCCTCTCTCTGTCCCTCTCTATCACCTGCGCGCGCGTGTGTGCGTGTGTGTGGCTGTGCTTGGTGGGGGGGTCTAGCGCAGCTCTCTGTGTCTCTCCCTGCTCCTAGGCCCAAGTTGAGCCGTCTGAGCACAAGCACTCATCCCCAGGCCTCTCCGGCCCGTCCGATCACAGTAGCTAGTAGGCCTCTCACAAGGCCTTAGCTTAAGCTAATGTGTGTGTGTTTGGGGGGGGGGGGGGGCGCTCAGGATTGGGTGAGATTCTAGATTAATTTTGACGCTCGGGCCTTAGCGCCGCCACCCCGTCTCGCTGTGACCTTGCGTCGCGGAGATATGGCGGTTGGCTAGGGCCAGAATCGTATGTGAATCCGCAGCTAAGCGTGACATGTTCATCACATCGACTCTTGACTTAGCGGGTTTTCACTCTTGGCCCCTTAGTGGCAGTATGGGAGAATGACAGTCTGTTACATTTTCCATCACATCACGACTCTTGACTTAGCGGGCTTTTTCACTCTTGGCCCCTTAGTGGCAGTATGGGAGAATGACAGTCTGTTACATTTTCCATCACATACGACTCTTGACTTAGCGCTTTTTTCACTCTTGGCCCCTTAGTGGCAGTATGGGAGAATGACAGTCTGTTACATGTTCATCACATATGACTCTTGAGTTAAGCGCCTGGAGGTTTGCTAGGGCGGAATCATATCTGAACCACTTGGGTATACCATGGGTTTGAGATTTTTTTTCGGCTCTGCTTAAGGCTTTAACCCTTGCGAGGTTAGCTTAAGTGGGGCACAGTGCACCAGTACTTATCGGTGCTTAAGCCTGGTTGTCCGTGGGGGGGTGGTACCCAATTTGGGGGGGGGTGTTTGCCACTTTTGTTGTTGGGCTTAGCATAGAGGGTGTTAGCTAGTTTGATTAAGCGTGTTTAATTTGGGTTAAGTTTAGTGGAGTAGGATACAGGGTAATGCTCCCAGGCTCACACACTGCTGAGTAGGCTTGGGGGGGGGACAGAGAGGAGTCTTTGGAGCCTCTGTGAGCAGCTGGGGCCTGTGGGTGGGTGTGTGTGTGTGTAGGGGTGCTGCAGTGGGTATAGCACAGCATCTAGGCCCAAGCATCTAGGCACAGCATCTAGGCCCAACTTTAATAATAATAATGTAATAATAATAATAAGTTGGGGCCTCTATGAGCAGCTGGAGCCTCTCTGAGCAACAGGCCCCTCTCTCTGTCCCTCTCTATCACCTGCGCGCGCGTGTGTGCGTGTGTGTGGCTGTGCTTGGTGGGGGGGGGTCTAGCGCAGCTCTCTGTGTCTCTCCCTGCTCCTAGGCCCAAGTTGAGCCCGTCTGAGCACAAGCACTCATCCCCAGGCCTCTCCCGGCCCGTCCGATCACAGTAGCTAGTAGGCCTCTCACAAGGCCTTAGCTTAAGCTAATGTGTGTGTGTGTGTGGGGGGGGGGGGGGGGGCGCTCAGGATTGGGTGAGATTCTAGATTAATTTTGACGCTCCGGACGCAACGCCGCCACCCCCGTCTCGCTGTGACCTTGCGTCGCGAGGAGATAAAGCGGTTGGCTAGGGCCAGAATCGTACTCTTATGTGAATCCGCAGCTAAGCGTGACATGTTCATCACATCGACTCTTGACTTAGCGGGTTTTCACTCTTGGCCTTAGTGGCAGTATGGGAGAATGACAGTCTGTTACATTTTCCATCACATCACGACTCTTGACTTAGCGGCTTTTCACTCTTGGCCTTAGTGGCAGTATGGGAGAATGACAGTCTGTTACATTTTCCATCACATCACGACTCTTGACTTAGCGGGTTTTCACTCTTGGCCTTAGTGGCAGTATGGGAGAATGACAGTCTGTTACATGTTCATCACATATGACTCTTGAGTTAGCGCCTGGAGGTTTGCTAGGGCGGAATCATATCTGAACCCTTGGGTATACCATGGGTTTGAGATTTTTTCGGCTCTGCTTAAGGCTTTAACCCTTGCGGGGTTAGCTTAAGTGGGGCACAGTGCACCAGTACTTATCGGTGCTTAAGCCTGGTTGTCCGTGGGGGGGTGGTACCCAGAGGGGGGGGGTGTTTGCCACTTTGTGTTGCGGGCTTAGCATAGAGGGTGTTAGCTAGTTTGATTAAGCGTGTTTAATTTGGGTTAAGTTTAGTGGGTAGGATACAGGGTAATGCTCCCAGGCTCCTGCAGCGGGGGGACAGAGAGGAGTCTTTGGAGCCTCTGTGAGCAGCTGGGGCCTGTGGGTGGGTGTGTGTGTGTGTGTAGGGGGTGCTGCAGTGGGTATAGCACAGCATCTAGGCCCAAGCATCTAGGCACAGCATCTAGGCCTAACTTTAATAATAATAATGTAATAATAATAATAAGTTGGGGCCTCTATGAGCAGCTGGAGCCTCTCTGAGCAACAGGCCCCTCTCTCTGTCCCTCTCTATCACCTCTTGTGCGCGCGTGTGTGCGTGTGTGTGGCTGTGCTTGGTGGGGGGGGGTCTAGCGCAGCTCTCTGTGTCTCTCCCTGCTCCTAGGCCCAAGTTGAGCCCGTCTGAGCACAAGCACTCATCCCCAGGCCTCTCCCGGCCCGTCCGATCACAGTAGCTAGTAGGCCTCTCACAAGGCCTTAGCTTAAGCTAATGTGTGTGTGTTTGGGGGGGAGGGGGGGGGGCGCTCAGGATTGGGTGAGATTCTAGATTAATTTTGGCGCTCGGACCTTAGCGCCGCCACCCCGTCTCGCTGTGACCTTGCGTCGGCGGAGATGGCGGTTAGCTAGGGCCAGAATCGTATGTGAATCCGCAGCTAAGCGTGACATGTTCATCACATCTCGACTCTTGACTTAGCGGGTTTTCACTCTTGGCCCCTTAGTGGCAGTATGGGAGAATGACAGTCTGTTACATTTTCCATCACATACGACTCTTGACTTAGCGGGTTTTCACTCTTGGCCCCTTAGTGGCAGTATGGGAGAATGACAGTCTGTTACGGGTTTTTTCCATCACATCGACTCTTGACTTAGCGGGTTTTCACTCTTGGCCTTAGTGGCAGTATGGGAGAATGACAGTCTGTTACATGTTCATCACATATGACTCTTGAGTTAGCGCCTGGAGGTTTGCTAGGGCGGAATCATATCTGTTACATGAACCCTTGGGTATACCATGGGTTTGAGATTTTTTTGGCTCTGCTTGAAAGGCTTTAACCCTTGCGAGGTTAGCTTAAGTGGGGCACAGTGCACCAGTACTTATCGGTGCTTAAGCCTGGTTGTCCGTGGGGGGGTGGTACCCAGAGGGGGGGGTGTTTGCCACTTTGTGTTGCGGGCTTAGCATAGAGGGTGTTAGCTAGTTTGATTAAGCGTGTTTAATTTGGGTTAAGTTTAGTGGAGTAGGATACAGGGTAATGCTCCCAGGCTCACACACTGCCTTGGCGGGGGACAGAGAGGAGTCTTTGGAGCCTCTGTGAGCAGCTGGGGCCTGTGGGTGGGGTGTGTGTGTGTGTAGGGGTGCTGCAGTGGGTATAGCACAGCATCTAGGCCCAAGCATCTAGGCACAGCATCTAGGCCCAACTTTAATAATAATAATGTAATAATAATAATAAGTTGGGGCCTCTATGAGCAGCTGGAGCCTCTCTGAGCAACAGGCCCCTCTCTCTGTCCCTCTCTATCACCTCTTTGTGGCGTGTGTGCGTGTGTGTGGCTGTGCTTGGTGGGGGGGGTCTAGCGCAGCTCTCTGTGTCTCTCCCTGCTCCTAGGCCCAAGTTGAGCCCGTCTGAGCACAAGCACTCATCCCCAGGCCTCTCCCGGCCCGTCCGATCACAGTAGCTAGTAGGCCTCTCACAAGGCCTTAGCTTAAGCTAATGTGTGTGTGTGTTTGGGGGGGGGGGGGCTCAGGATTGGGTGAGATTCTAGATTAATTTTGGCGCTCGGACATAGCGCCGCCACCCCGTCTCGCTGTGACCTTGCGTCGCGAGGAGATGGCGGTTGGCTAGGGCCAGAATCGTATGTGAATCCGCAGCTAAGCGTGACATGTTCATCACATCGACTCTTGACTTAGCGGGTTTTCACTCTTGGCCCCTTAGTGGCAGTATGGGAGAATGACAGTCTGTTACATTTTCCATCACATCACGACTCTTGACTTAGCGGCTTTTCACTCTTGGCCTTAGTGGCAGTATGGGAGAATGACAGTCTGTTACATTTTCCATCATCGACGACTCTTGACTTAGCGGGTTTTCACTCTTGGCCCCTTAGTGGCAGTATGGGAGAATGACAGTCTGTTACATGTTCATCACATATGACTCTTGAGTTAAGCGCCTGGAGGTTTGCTAGGGCGGAATCATATCTGAACCATGGGTATACCATGGGTTTGAGATTTTTTTCGGCTCTGCTTAAGGCTTTAACCCTTGCGAGGTTAGCTTAAGTGGGGCACAGTGCACCAGTACTTATCGGTGCTTAAGCCTGGTTGTCCGTGGGGGGGTGGTACCCAGAGGGGGGGGGTGTTTGCCACTTTGTGTTTGGGCTTAGCATAGAGGGTGTTAGCTAGTTTGATTAAGCGTGTTTAATTTGGGTTAAGTTTAGTGGAGTAGGATACAGGGTAATGCTCCCAGGCTCACACCTGGCAGCGGGGGGACAGAGAGGAGTCTTTGGAGCCTCTGTGAGCAGCTGGGGCCTGTGGGTGGGTGTGTGTGTGTGTAGGGGTGCTGCAGTGGGTATAGCACAGCATCTAGGCCCAAGCATCTAGGCACAGCATCTAGGCCCAACTTTAATAATAATAATGTAATAATAATAATAAGTTGGGGCCTCTATGAGCAGCTGGAGCCTCTCTGAGCAACAGGCCCCTCTCTCTGTCCCTCTCTATCACCTGCGCGCGCGTGTGTGCGTGTGTGTGGCTGTGCTTGGTGGGGGGGGGTCTAGCGCAGCTCTCTGTGTCTCTCCCTGCTCCTAGGCCCAAGTTGAGCCCGTCTGAGCACAAGCACTCATCCCCAGGCCTCTCCCGGCCCGTCCGATCACAGTAGCTAGTAGGCCTCTCACAAGGCCTTAGCTTAAGCTAATGTGTGTGTGTTTGGGGGGGGGGGGGGGGGGCGCTCAGGATTGGGTGAGATTCTAGATTAATTTTGACGCTCGGACCTTAGCGCCGCCACCCCGTCTCGCTGTGACCTTGCGTCAGCGGAGATGATGGCCGGTTGGCTAGGGCCAGAATCGTATGTGAATCCGCAGCTAAGCGTGACATGTTCATCACATCACGACTCTTGACTTAGCGGGTTTTCACTCTTGGCCCCTTAGTGGCAGTATGGGAGAATGACAGTCTGTTACATTTTCCACATCGACTCTTGACTTAGCGGCTTTTCACTCTTGGCCCCTTAGTGGCAGTATGGGAGAATGACAGTCTGTTACATTTTCCATCACATACGACTCTTGACTTAGCGGGTTTTCACTCTTGGCCCCTTAGTGGCAGTATGGGAGAATGACAGTCTGTTACATGTTCATCACATATGACTCTTGAGTTAAGCGCCTGGAGGTTTGCTAGGGCGAATCATATCTGAACCCTTGGGTATACCATGGGTTTGAGATTTTTTTTTCGGCTCTGCTTAAGGCTTTAACCCTTGCGAGGTTAGCTTAAGTGGGGCACAGTGCACCAGTACTTATCGGTGCTTAAGCCTGGTTGTCCGTGGGGGGGGTGGTACCCAGAGGGGGTGTTTGCCACTTTGTGTTGCGGGCTTAGCATAGAGGGTGTTAGCTAGTTTGATTAAGCGTGTTTAATTTGGGTTAAGTTTAGTGGAGTAGGATACAGGGTAATGCTCCCAGGCTCACACACCTGCAGCAGGGGACAGAGAGGAGTCTTTGGAGCCTCTGTGAGCAGCTGGGGCCTGTGGGTGGGTGTGTGTGTGTGTAGGGGGTGCTGCAGTGGGTATAGCACAGCATCTAGGCCCAAGCATCTAGGCACAGCATCTAGGCCCAACTTTAATAATAATAATGTAATAATAATAATAAGTTGGGGCCTCTATGAGCAGCTGGAGCCTCTCTGAGCAACAGGCCCCTCTCTCTGTCCCTCTCTATCACCTTGTGGCGTGTGTGCGTGTGTGTGGCTGTGCTTGGTTGGGGGGGGGGTCTAGCGCAGCTCTCTGTGTCTCTCCCTGCTCCTAGGCCCAAGTTGAGCCCGTCTGAGCACAAGCACTCATCCCCAGGCCTCTCCCGGCCCGTCCGATCACAGTAGCTAGTAGGCCTCTCACAAGGCCTTAGCTTAAGCTATGTGTGTGTGTGTGGGGGGGGGGGGGCGCTCAGGATTGGGTGAGATTCTAGATTAATTTTGACGCTCCGGACGCAACGCCGCCACCCCGTCTCGCTGTGACCTTGCGTCGCGGAGATAGGCGGTTGGCTAGGGCCAGAATCGTATGTGAATCCGCAGCTAAGCGTGACATGTTCATCACATCGACTCTTGACTCTTGACTTAGCGGTTACATTTTTTCACTCTTGGCCCCTTAGTGGCAGTATGGGAGAATGACAGTCTGTTACATTTTCCATCACATCGACTCTTGACTTAGCGGCTTTTCACTCTTGGCCTTAGTGGCAGTATGGGAGAATGACAGTCTGTTACATTTTCCATCCATCACGACTCTTGACTTAGCGGGTTTTCACTCTTGGCCTTAGTGGCAGTATGGGAGAATGACAGTCTGTTACATGTTCATCACATATGACTCTTGAGTTAGCGCCTGGAGGTTTGCTAGGGCGGAATCATATCTGAACCACTTGGGTATACCATGGGTTTGAGATTTTTTAGGCTCTGCTTAAGGCTTTAACCCTTGCGAGGTTAGCTTAAGTGGGGCACAGTGCACCAGTACTTATCGGTGCTTAAGCCTGGTTGTCCGTGGGGGGGGTGGTACCCAGAGGGGGGGGGTGTTTGCCACTTTGTGTTGCGGGCTTAGCATAGAGGGTGTTAGCTAGTTTGATTAGCGTGTTTAATTTGGGTTAAGTTTAGTGGAGTAGGATACAGGGTAATGCTCCCAGGCTCACACCTGCAGCGCATGGGGGACAGAGAGGAGTCTTTGGAGCCTCTGTGAGCAGCTGGGGCCTGTGGGTGGGTGTGTGTGTGTGTGTAGGGGTGCTGCAGTGGGTATAGCACAGCATCTAGGCCCAAGCATCTAGGCACAGCATCTAGGCCCAACTTTAATAATAATAATGTAATAATAATAATAAGTTGGGGCCTCTATGAGCAGCTGGAGCCTCTCTGAGCAACAGGCCCCTCTCTCTGTCCCTCTCTATCACCTGCGCGCGCGTGTGTGCGTGTGTGTGGCTGTGCTTGGTGGGGGGGGTCTAGCGCAGCTCTCTGTGTCTCTCCCTGCTCCTAGGCCCAAGTTGAGCCCGTCTGAGCACAAGCACTCATCCCCAGGCCTCTCCCGGCCCGTCCGATCACAGTAGCTAGTAGGCCTCTCACAAGGCCTTAGCTTAAGCTAATGTGTGTGTGTTTTGGGGGGGGGGGCTCAGGATTGGGTGAGATTCTAGATTAATTTTGGCGCTCGGACCCTTAGCGCCGCCACCCCGTCTCGCTGTGACCTTGCGTCGCGGAGATGGCGGTTAGCTAGGGCCAGAATCGTATGTGAATCCGCAGCTAAGCGTGACATGTTCATCACACTCTCGACTCTTGACTTAGCGGTTACATTTTTTCACTCTTGGCCCCTTAGTGGCAGTATGGGAGAATGACAGTCTGTTACATTTTCCATCACATACGACTCTTGACTTAGCGGCTTTTCACTCTTGGCCTTAGTGGCAGTATGGGAGAATGACAGTCTGTTACATTTTCCATCACATCGACTCTTGACTTAGCGGGTTTTCACTCTTGGCCCCTTAGTGGCAGTATGGGAGAATGACAGTCTGTTACATGTTCATCACATATGACTCTTGAGTTAAGCGCCTGGAGGTTTGCTAGGGCGGAATCATATCTGAACCCTTGGGTATACCATGGGTTTGAGATTTTTTTTCGGCTCTGCTTAAGGCTTTAACCCTTGCGAGGTTAGCTTAAGTGGGGCACAGTGCACCAGTACTTATCGGTGCTTAAGCCTGGTTGTCCGTGGGGGGGGTGGTACCCCAGAGGGGGGGTGTTTGCCACTTTGTGTTGCGGGCTTAGCATAGAGGGTGTTAGCTAGTTTGATTAAGCGTGTTTAATTTGGGTTAAGTTTAGTGGAGTAGGATACAGGGTAATGCTCCCAGGCTCACACACACGCGCGCAGGGGACAGAGAGGAGTCTTTGGAGCCTCTGTGAGCAGCTGGGGCCTGTGGGTGGGTGTGTGTGTGTGTAGGGGTGCTGCAGTGGGTATAGCACAGCATCTAGGCCCAAGCATCTAGGCACAGCATCTAGGCCCAACTTTAATAATAATAATGTAATAATAATAATAAGTTGGGGCCTCTATGAGCAGCTGGAGCCTCTCTGAGCAACAGGCCCCTCTCTCTGTCCCTCTCTATCACCTGCGCGCGCGTGTGTGCGTGTGTGTGGCTGTGCTTGGTGGGGGGGGGTCTAGCGCAGCTCTCTGTGTCTCTCCCTGCTCCTAGGCCCAAGTTGAGCCCGTCTGAGCACAAGCACTCATCCCCAGGCCTCTCCCGGCCCGTCCGATCACAGTAGCTAGTAGGCCTCTCACAAGGCCTTAGCTTAAGCTAATGTGTGTGTGTGTGTGGGGGGGGGGGGGGGGGCGCTCAGGATTGGGTGAGATTCTAGATTAATTTTTTGGCGCTCGGGACTTAGCGCCGCCACCCCGTCTCGCTGTGACCTTGCGTGCGGAGATGAAGCGGTTAGCTAGGCCAGAATCGTATGTGAATCCGCAGCTAAGCGTGACATGTTCATCACATCGACTCTTGACTTAGCGGGTTTTCACTCTTGGCCCCTTAGTGGCAGTATGGGAGAATGACAGTCTGTTACATTTTCCATCACATCACGACTCTTGACTTAGCGGCTTTTCACTCTTGGCAGTCCCTTAGTGGCAGTATGGGAGAATGACAGTCTGTTACATTTTCCATCACATCGACTCTTGACTTAGCGGGTTTTCACTCTTGGCCTTAGTGGCAGTATGGGAGAATGACAGTCTGTTACATGTTCATCACATATGACTCTTGAGTTAAGCGCCTGGAGGTTTGCTAGGGCGGAATCATATCTGAACCCTTAGGTATACCATGGGTTTGAGATTTTTTTCGGCTCTGCTTAAGGCTTTAACCCTTGCGAGGTTAGCTTAAGTGGGGCACAGTGCACCAGTACTTATCGGTGCTTAAGCCTGGTTGTCCGTGGGGGGGGTGGTACCCAGAGGGGGGGTGTTTGCCACTTTGTGTTGCGGGCTTAGCATAGAGGGTGTTAGCTAGTTTGATTAAGCGTGTTTAATTTGGGTTAAGTTTAGTGGAGTAGGATACAGGGTAATGCTCCCAGGCTCACACACACGCGCGCAGGGGACAGAGAGGAGTCTTTGGAGCCTCTGTGAGCAGCTGGGGCCTGTGGGTGGGTGTGTGTGTGTGTAGGGGTGCTGCAGTGGGTATAGCACAGCATCTAGGCCCAAGCATCTAGGCACAGCATCTAGGCCCAACTTTAATAATAATAATGTAATAATAATAATAAGTTGGGGCCTCTATGAGCAGCTGGAGCCTCTCTGAGCAACAGGCCCCTCTCTCTGTCCCCTCTCTATCACCTCTTGTGGCGTGTGTGCGTGTGTGTGGCTGTGCTTGGTGGGGGGGGGGTCTAGCGCAGCTCTCTGTGTCTCTCCCTGCTCCTAGGCCCAAGTTGAGCCCGTCTGAGCACAAGCACTCATCCCCAGGCCTCTCCCGGCCCGTCCGATCACAGTAGCTAGTAGGCCTCTCACAAGGCCTTAGCTTAAGCTAATGTGTGTGTGTTTGGGGGGGAGGGGGGGGGGGCGCTCAGGATTGGGTGAGATTCTAGATTAATTTTGACGCTCGGACATAGCGCCGCCACCCCGTCTCGCTGTGACCTTGCGTCGCGGAGATGAAAGCGGTTGGCTAGGGCCAGAATCGTATGTGAATCCGCAGCTAAGCGTGACATGTTCATCACATAGCGACTCTTGACTTAGCGGGTTTTCACTCTTGGCCCCTTAGTGGCAGTATGGGAGAATGACAGTCTGTTACATTTTCCATCACATACGACTCTTGACTTAGCGGCTTTTCACTCTTGGCCCCTTAGTGGCAGTATGGGAGAATGACAGTCTGTTACATTTTCCATCACATACGACTCTTGACTTAGCGGGTTTTCACTCTTGGCCCCTTAGTGGCAGTATGGGAGAATGACAGTCTGTTACATGTTCATCACATATGACTCTTGAGTTAGCGCCTGGAGGTTTGCTAGGGCGGAATCATATCTGAACCACTTGGGTATACCATGGGTTTGAGATTTTTTCGGCTCTGCTTAAGGCTTTAACCCTTTGAGGGTTAGCTTAAGTGGGGCACAGTGCACCAGTACTTATCGGTGCTTAAGCCTGGTTGTCCGTGGGGGGGGGTGGTACCCAGAGGGGGGGGGGGTGTTTGCCACTTTGTGTTGCGGGCTTAGCATAGAGGGTGTTAGCTAGTTTGATTAGCGTGTTTAATTTGGGTTAAGTTTAGTGGAGTAGGATACAGGGTAATGCTCCCAGGCTCACACACACGCGCGCAGGGGACAGAGAGGAGTCTTTGGAGCCTCTGTGAGCAGCTGGGGCCTGTGGGTGGGTGTGTGTGTGTGTAGGGGTGCTGCAGTGGGTATAGCACAGCATCTAGGCCCAAGCATCTAGGCACAGCATCTAGGCCCAACTTTAATAATAATAATGTAATAATAATAATAAGTTGGGGCCTCTATGAGCAGCTGGAGCCTCTCTGAGCAACAGGCCCCTCTCTCTGTCCCTCTCTATCACCTGCGCGCGCGTGTGTGCGTGTGTGTGGCTGTGCTTGGTGGGGGGGGTCTAGCGCAGCTCTCTGTGTCTCTCCCTGCTCCTAGGCCCAAGTTGAGCCCGTCTGAGCACAAGCACTCATCCCCAGGCCTCTCCCGGCCCGTCCGATCACAGTAGCTAGTAGGCCTCTCACAAGGCCTTAGCTTAAGCTAATAATGTGTGTGTTTGGGGGGGGGGGGGGCTCTCAGGATTGGGTGAGATTCTAGATTAATTTTGGCTCGGACATAGCGCCGCCACCCCGTCTCGCTGTGACCTTGCGTCGCGGAGATAAGCGGTTGGCTAGGGCCAGAATCGTATGTGAATCCGCAGCTAAGCGTGACATGTTCATCACATCACGACTCTTGACTTAGCGGGTTTTCACTCTTGCCCCTTAGTGGCAGTATGGGAGAATGACAGTCTGTTACATTTTCCATCACATCGACTCTTGACTTAGCGGCTTTTCACTCTTGGCCTTAGTGGCAGTATGGGAGAATGACAGTCTGTTACATTTTCCATCACATACGACTCTTGACTTAGCGGGTTTTCACTCTTGGCCCCTTAGTGGCAGTATGGGAGAATGACAGTCTGTTACATGTTCATCACATATGACTCTTGAGTTAGCGCCTGGAGGTTTGCTAGGGCCGGAATCATATACGAACCCGCAGGTATACCATGGGTTTGAGATTTTTTCGGCTCTGCTTAAGGCTTTAACCCTTGCGAGGTTAGCTTAAGTGGGGCACAGTGCACCAGTACTTATCGGTGCTTAAGCCTGGTTGTCCGTGGGGGGGGTGGTACCCAGAGGGGGGGGTGTTTGCCACTTTGTGTTCTTTGGGCTTAGCATAGAGGGTGTTAGCTAGTTTGATTAGCGTGTTTAATTTGGGTTAAGTTTAGTGGAGTAGGATACAGGGTAATGCTCCCAGGCTCACACACACGCGCGCAGGGGACAGAGAGGAGTCTTTGGAGCCTCTGTGAGCAGCTGGGGCCTGTGGGTGGGTGTGTGTGTGTGTGTGGGGGTGCTGCAGTGGGTATAGCACAGCATCTAGGCCCAAGCATCTAGGCACAGCATCTAGGCCCAACTTTAATAATAATAATGTAATAATAATAATAAGTTGGGGCCTCTATGAGCAGCTGGAGCCTCTCTGAGCAACAGGCCCCTCTCTCTGTCCCTCTCTATCACCTGCGCGCGCGTGTGTGCGTGTGTGTGGCTGTGCTTGGTGGGGGGGGTCTAGCGCAGCTCTCTGTGTCTCTCCCTGCTCCTAGGCCCAAGTTGAGCCCGTCTGAGCACAAGCACTCATCCCCAGGCCTCTCCCGGCCCGTCCGATCACAGTAGCTAGTAGGCCTCTCACAAGGCCTTAGCTTAAGCTAATGTGTGTGTGTTTGGGGGGGGGGGGGCGCTCAGGATTGGGTGAGATTCTAGATTAATTTTGACGCTCGGACATAGCGCCCGCCACCCCGTCTCGCTGTGACCTTGCGTCGCGGAGATAAGCGGTTGGCTAGGGCCAGAATCGTATGTGAATCCGCAGCTAAGCGTGACATGTTCATCACATACGACTCTTGACTTAGCGGGTTTTCACTCTTGGCCCCTTAGTGGCAGTATGGGAGAATGACAGTCTGTTACATTTTCCATCACATACGACTCTTGACTTAGCGGCTTTTCACTCTTGGCCCCTTAGTGGCAGTATGGGAGAATGACAGTCTGTTACATTTTCCATCACAGTCTGACTCTTGACTTAGCGGGTTTTCACTCTTGGCCCCTTAGTGGCAGTATGGGAGAATGACAGTCTGTTACATGTTCATCACATATGACTCTTGAGTTAAGCGCCTGGAGGTTTGCTAGGGGCGGAATCATATCTGAACCCTTAGGTATACCATGGGTTTGAGATTTTTTCGGCTCTGCTTAAGGCTTTAACCCTTGCGAGGTTAGCTTAAGTGGGGCACAGTGCACCAGTACTTATCGGTGCTTAAGCCTGGTTGTCCGTGGGGGGGGTGGTACCCAGAGGGGTGTTTGCCACTTTGTGTTCGGGCTTAGCATAGAGGGGTGTTAGCTAGTTTGATTAAGCGTGTTTAATTTGGGTTAAGTTTAGTGGAGTAGGATACAGGGTAATGCTCCCAGGCTCACACACTTGGCGCGGGGACAGAGAGGAGTCTTTGGAGCCTCTGTGAGCAGCTGGGGCCTGTGGGTGGGGGGTGTGTGTGTGTGTGGGGGTGCTGCAGTGGGTATAGCACAGCATCTAGGCCCAAGCATCTAGGCACAGCATCTAGGCCCAACTTTAATAATAATAATGTAATAATAATAATAAGTTGGGGCCTCTATGAGCAGCTGGAGCCTCTCTGAGCAACAGGCCCCTCTCTCTGTCCCTCTCTATCACCTCTTTGGCGTGTGTGTGTGTGTGTGGCTGTGCTTGGTGGGGGGGGGTCTAGCGCAGCTCTCTGTGTCTCTCCCTGCTCCTAGGCCCAAGTTGAGCCCGTCTGAGCACAAGCACTCATCCCCAGGCCTCTCCCGGCCCGTCCGATCACAGTAGCTAGTAGGCCTCTCACAAGGCCTTAGCTTAAAGCTAATGTGTGTGTGTTGGGGGGGGGGGCGCTCAGGATTGGGTGAGATTCTAGATTAATTTTGGCGCTCGGACATAGCGCCGCCACCCCGTCTCGCTGTGACCCTTGCGGAGATTTTGGCGGAGATGTGAATCCGGTTAGCTATGTTCATCCAGACTCTTGACTTAGCGAGGTTTTGAATCCCCCAGTGGCAGTATGGGCGTGACATGTTCATCACATCGACTCTTGACTTAGCGGGTTTTCACTCTTGGCCTTAGTGGCAGTATGGGAGAATGACAGTCTGTTACATTTTCCATCACATACGACTCTTGACTTAGCGGCTTTTCACTCTTGGCCCCTTAGTGGCAGTATGGGAGAATGACAGTCTGTTACATTTTTCCATCACATCTTAACGACTCTTGACTTAGCGGGTTTTCACTCTTGGCCTTAGTGGCAGTATGGGAGAATGACAGTCTGTTACATGTTCATCACATATGACTCTTGAGTTAAGCGCCTGGAGGTTTGCTAGGGCGGAATCATATCTGAACCCTTGGGTATACCATGGGTTTGAGATTTTTTCGGCTCTGCTTAAGGCTTTAACCCTTGCGAGGTTAGCTTAAGTGGGGCACAGTGCACCAGTACTTATCGGTGCTTAAGCCTGGTTGTCCGTGGGGGGGGTGGTACCCAGAGGGGGGGGGGGTGTTTGCCACTTTGTGTTGCGGGCTTAGCATAGAGGGTGTTAGCTAGTTTGATTAGCGTGTTTAATTTGGGTTAAGTTTAGTGGGTAGGATACAGGGGTAATGCTCCCAGGCTCACACCTGCAGTGGCGGGGGGACAGAGGAGTCTTTGGAGCCTCTGTGAGCAGCTGGGGCCTGTGGGTGGGTGTGTGTGTGTGTAGGGGTGCTGCAGTGGGTATAGCACAGCATCTAGGCCCAAGCATCTAGGCACAGCATCTAGGCCCAACTTTAATAATAATAATGTAATAATAATAATAAGTTGGGGCCTCTATGAGCAGCTGGAGCCTCTCTGAGCAACAGGCCCCTCTCTCTGTCCCTCTCTATCACCTCTTGGTGGTGTGTGTGCGTGTGTGTGGCTGTGCTTGGTGGGGGGGTCTGGCGCAGCTCTCTGTGTCTCTCCCTGCTCCTAGGCCCAAGTTGAGCCCGTCTGAGCACAAGCACTCATCCCAGGCCTCTCCCGGCCCGTCCGATCACAGTAGCTAGTAGGCCTCTCACAAGGCCTTAGCTTAAGCTAATGTGTGTGTGTTTTGGGGGGGGGGGGGGGGGGCTCAGGATTGGGTGAGATTCTAGATTAATTTTGACGCTCCGGACGCAACGCCGCCACCCCGTCTCGCTGTGACCTTGCGTGCGGAGGAGATAGGCGGTTGGCTAGGGCCAGAATCTTGTATGTGAATCCGCAGCTAAGCGTGACATGTTCATCATCATCTGGCCGACTCTTGACTTAGCGGGTTTTCACTCTTGGCCTTAGTGGCAGTATGGGAGAATGACAGTCTGTTACATTTTCCATCACTCGACTCTTGACTTAGCGGCTTTTCACTCTTGGCCTTAGTGGCAGTATGGGAGAATGACAGTCTGTTACATTTTTTCCATCACATCGGGTTTTCGACTCTTGACTTAGCGGTTACATTTTTTCACTCTTGGCCCCTTTAGTGGCAGTATGGGAGAATGACAGTCTGTTACATGTTCATCACATATGACTCTTGAGTTAAGCGCCTGGAGGTTTGCTAGGGCGGAATCATATCTGAACCCTTGGGTATACCATGGGTTTGAGTTTTTTTTTCGGCTCTGCTTAAGGCTTTAACCCTTGCGAGGTTAGCTTAAGTGGGGCACAGTGCACCAGTACTTATCGGTGCTTAAGCCTGGTTGTCCGTGGGGGGGTGGTACCCAGAGGGGGGGGGGTGTTTGCCACTTTGTGTTGCGGGCTTAGCATAGAGGGTGTTAGCTAGTTTGATTAGCGTGTTTAATTTGGGTTAAGTTTAGTGGAGTAGGATACAGGGTAATGCTCCCAGGCTCACACACACGCGCGCAGGGGACAGAGAGGAGTCTTTGGAGCCTCTGTGAGCAGCTGGGGCCTGTGGGTGGGTGTGTGTGTGTGTAGGGGTGCTGCAGTGGGTATAGCACAGCATCTAGGCCCAAGCATCTAGGCACAGCATCTAGGCCCAACTTTAATAATAATAATGTAATAATAATAATAAGTTGGGGCCTCTATGAGCAGCTGGAGCCTCTCTGAGCAACAGGCCCCTCTCTCTGTCCCTCTCTATCCCCTGCGCGCGCGTGTGTGCGTGTGTGTGGCTGTGCTTGGTGGGGGGGGTCTAGCGCAGCTCTCTGTGTCTCTCCCTGCTCCTAGGCCCAAGTTGAGCCCGTCTGAGCACAAGCACTCATCCCCAGGCCTCTCCCGGCCCGTCCGATCACAGTAGCTAGTAGGCCTCTCACAAGGCCTTAGCTTAAGCTAAATGTGTGTGTGTTTGGGGGGGCGCTCAGGATTGGGTGAGATTCTAGATTAATTTTGGCGCTCGGACATAGCGCCGCCACCCCGTCTCGCTGTGACCTTTGCGTCTTGAGGAGATAAGCGGTTGGCTAGGGCCAGAATCGTATGTGAATCCGCAGCTAGCGTGACATGTTCATCACATACGACTCTTGACTTAGCGGGTTTTCACTCTTGGCCCCTTAGTGGCAGTATGGGAGAATGACAGTCTGTTACATTTTCCATCACATACGACTCTTGACTTAGCGGACTTTTCACTCTTGGGCCTTAGTGGCAGTATGGGAGAATGACAGTCTGTTACATTTTCCATCACATCTCGACTCTTGACTTAGCGGGTTTTCACTCTTGGCCCCTTAGTGGCAGTATGGGAGAATGACAGTCTGTTACATGTTCATCACATATGACTCTTGAGTTAAGCGCCTGGAGGTTTGCTAGGGCGGAATCATATCTGAACCCTTGGGTATACCATGGGTTTGAGATTTTTTTTAGGCTCTGCTTAAGGCTTTAACCCTTGCGAGGTTAGCTTAAGTGGGGCACAGTGCACCAGTACTTATCGGTGCTTAAGCCTGGTTGTCCGTGGGGGGGGTGGTACCCAGAGGGGGGGGGTGTTTGCCACTTTGTGTTGCGGGCTTAGCATAGAGGGTGTTAGCTAGTTTGATTAGCGTGTTTAATTTGGGTTAAGTTTAGTGGAGTAGGATACAGGGTAATGCTCCCAGGCTCACACACCTGCTTGGCGGGGGACAGAGAGGAGTCTTTGGAGCCTCTGTGAGCAGCTGGGGCCTGTGGGTGGGTGTGTGTGTGTGTAGGGGTGCTGCAGTGGGTATAGCACAGCATCTAGGCCCAAGCATCTAGGCACAGCATCTAGGCCCAACTTTAATAATAATAATGTAATAATAATAATAAGTTGGGGCCTCTATGAGCAGCTGGAGCCTCTCTGAGCAACAGGCCCCTCTCTCTGTCCCTCTCTATCACCTGCGCGCGCGTGTGTGTGTGTGTGTGGCTGTGCTTGGTGGGGGGGGTCTAGCGCAGCTCTCTGTGTCTCTCCCTGCTCCTAGGCCCAAGTTGAGCCCGTCTGAGCACAAGCACTCATCCCCAGGCCTCTCGGCCCGTCCGATCACAGTAGCTAGTAGGCCTCTCACAAGGCCTTAGCTTAAGCTAATGTGTGTGTTTGGGGGGGGGGGGGCGCTCAGGATTGGGTGAATTCTAGATTAATTTTGGCTCGGGACATAGCGCCCGCCACCCCGTCTCGCTGTGACCTTGCGTCGGCGGAGATAAGCGGTTGGCTAGGAGCCAGAATCGTATGTGAATCCGCAGCTAAGCGTGACATGTTCATCACACTCTTGACTCTTGACTTGGCAGTATGGGAGAATGACAGTTTCCACTCTTGGCCCCTTAGTGGCAGTATGGGAGAATGACAGTCTGTTACATTTTTCCATCACATCGACTCTTGACTTAGCGGCTTTTCACTCTTGGCCTTAGTGGCAGTATGGGGAGAATGACAGTCTGTTACATTTTTCCATCACATCTTGACTCTTGAGTTAGACAGTCTATTTTTTTCACTCTTGGCCTTAGTGGCAGTATGGGAGAATGACAGTCTGTTACATGTTCATCACATATGACTCTTGAGTTAGCGCCTGGAGGTTTGCTGGGGCGGAATCATATCTGAACCCATGGGTATACCATGGGTTTGATTTTTTTACGGCTCTGCTTAAGGCTTTAACCCTTGCGAGGTTAGCTTAAGTGGGGCACAGTGCACCAGTACTTGCTCGGTGCTTAAGCCTGGTTGTCCGTGGGGGGGGTGGTACCCAGAGGGGGGGGGTGTTTGCCACTTTGTGTTCTTGGGCTTAGCATAGAGGGTGTTAGCTAGTTTGATTAAGCGTGTTTAATTTGGGTTAAGTTTAGTGGAGTAGGATACAGGGTAATGCTCCCAGGCTCACACACTGCATGGCGCGGGGACAGAGAGGAGTCTTTGGAGCCTCTGTGAGCTCAGCTGCAGCCTGTCTGAGAACATGCACTGTCTCCTAGGCCTCTCTGTGCCTCTCAAAGCGTCAGGGGTCAAACCAGAGGTCAAGCTGTAGCTAGTAGGCCTCTGACAAGGCCTCGGCCTAAGTTTGGGCCTCTGTGAGTAGCTGCAGCCCGTGTGAGCACAAGCACTCTTCCCCAAGCCCCTCCAAGCATCAGGGGTCAAGTCAGGGGTCAGCAGTAGCTAGTAGGCCTCTCACAAGGCCTCAGCCTAAGCTGGAGGATTGGGTTAATTGCAAATTAATTTTGGGAGAACAGAGTCTGGGTTGTGCTAGCTGTGGAAAAGGGGATAGGGAAGAGGTTGGGCCTCTGTTAGGTGTATTAGTGGGGTTAAGTTTAGATGTAGGATACAGGGTAATGCTCCCAGGCTCACACCACGCTTGGGGACAGAGAGGAGTCTTTGGAGCCTCTGTGCCTCAGCTGGGGCCTGTGGGTGGGTGTGTGTGTGTGTAGGGGTGCTGCAGTGGGTATAGCACAGCATCTAGGCCCAAGCATCTAGGCACAGCATCTAGGCCCAACTTTAATAATAATAATGTAATAATAATAATAAGTTGGGGCCTCTCTGAGCAGCTGGAGCCTCTCTGAGCAACAGGCCCCTCTCTCTGTCCCTCTCTATCACCTGCTTGTGGCGTGTGTGGCGTGTGTGTGGCTGTGCTTGGTGGGGGGGGTCTAGCGCAGCTCTCTGTGTCTCTCCCTGCTCCTAGGCCCAAGTTGAGCCCGTCTGAGCACAAGCACTCATCCCCAGGCCTCTCCCGGCCCGTCCGATCACAGTAGCTAGTAGGCCTCTCACAAGGCCTTAGCTTAAGCTAATGTGTGTGTGTTTGGGGGGGGAGGGGGCGCTCAGGATCGGGTGAGATTCTAGATTAATTTTGGCGCTCGGGCCGCGCCGCCACCCCGTCTCGCTGTGACCTTGCGTCAGCGGAGGAGATAAGCGGTTGGCTAGGGCCAGAATCGTATGTGAATCCGCAGCTAAGCGTGACATGTTCATCACATCGACTCTTGACTTAGCGGGTTTTCACTCTTGGCCCCTTAGTGGCAGTATGGGAGAATGACAGTCTGTTACATTTTTTTCCATCACATCCGACTCTTGACTTAGCGGCTTTTTCACTCTTGGCCCCTTAGTGGCAGT
>NW_025962455.1:24763-44627 GCF_017589495.1 Alosa alosa
AAGACTTCGTATGTGATGGAAAATGTAACAGACTGTCATTCTCCCATACTGCCACTAAGGGGCCAAACTGAAAAAGCGTAACTCAAGACTGTTATGTGATGGAAAATGTAACAGACTGTCATTCTCCCATACTGCCACTAAGGGCCAAGAGTGAAAACCAGCTAAGTCAGGAGTGGTATGTGATGGAAAATGTAACAGACTGTCATTCTCCCATACTGCCACTAAGGGGCCAAGAGTGAAAACCCGCTAAGTCAAGAGTCATATGTGATGAACATGTAACAGACTGTCATTCTCCCATACTGCCACTAAGGGGCCAAGAGTGAAAACCAGCTAAGTCAAAAGTGCATTATGTGATGGAAAATGTAACAGACTGTCATTCTCCCATGCACTGCCACTAAGGGGCCAAAGGTGAAAACCAGCTAAGTCAAAGTCATTATGTGATGGAAAATGTAACAGACTGTCATTCTCCCATACTGCCACTATGGGGCCAAAGTGAAAACCGCTAAGTCAAAGTCGGTATGTGATGAACATGTCACGTAGCTCTTGGGATTCACATATGATTCTGGCCCTAGCCAACCGCCTATCTCAGCGGCCATAAAGGTCACAGCGAGGGGCAGGGGGTGGCGTTAACGTCGGGCGTCAAGTGTAATCTAGAATCTCACCCAGTCTGAAGCCCCCCTCCCCAAACACACACACATTAGCTTAAGCTGGGCCTTGTGAGAGGCCTACTAGCTACTGTGATCGGACCCGGGCGGGGAGGGCCTGGGGATGAGTGCTTGTGCTCAGGCGGGCTCAACTTGGGCCTAGGAGCAGGGAGAGACACAGAGAGAGCTGGCTAGACCCCCACCAAGCACAGCCACACACACACACTCTGCAGCGCAGGTGATAGAGAGGACACAGAGAGAGGGGCCTGTTGCTCAGAGGCTCAGCTGCTCAGAGGCCCCAACTTATTATTATTACATTATTATTATTAAAGTTGGGCCTAGATGCTAATGCCTAGATGCTTGGGCCTAGATGCTGTGCTATACCCACTGCAGCACCCCTACACACACACACACCCCACCCACAGGCCCCAGCTGCTCACAGGGGCTCCAAAGACTCTCTCTGTCCCTTGGCGTGTGTGTGAGCCTGGGAGCATTACCCTGTATCCTACATCTAAACAACCCCAATTAATGCACACGAACAGAGGCCCAGCCTCTTCCCTATCCCCTTTTCACAGCTAGCACAACCTAGACTCTGTTCTCCCCAAAATTAATTTACAATCCTAACCCAATCCTCCAGCTTAGGCTGAGGGCCTTGTGAGAAGGCCTACTAGCTACTGCTGACCTCTGACTTGACCCCTGATGCTTGGGAGGCTTGGGGAAGAGTGCTTGTTAACTCCACAGGGCTGGCTACTCACAGGAGGCCCAAACTTAGGCTGAGGGGCCTTGTCAGAGCCTACTAGCTACAACTTGACCTCTGGTTTGACCCCCCTGGCTTGGAGAGGCACAGAGGCCTAGGAGACAGTGCTCCTCTCTGTCCCCTTGGCGTGTGTGTGAGCCTGGGAGCATTACCCTGTATCCTACTCCACTAAACTTAACCCAAAATTAAACAGCTAATCAAACTAGCTAACACCCTCTATGCTAAGCCCAACACAAAGTGGCAAACCCCCCCCCTCTGGGTACCACCCCCCCACGGACAACCAGGCTTAAGCACCCGATAAGTACTGGTGCACTGTGCCCCTTAAGCTAACCTCGCATGGGGTTAAAGCCTTAAGCAGAGCCGAAAAAATCTCAAACCCATGGTATACCTGCGGGTTAGTATATGATTCGGCCCTAGCAAACCTCAAGCTAACTCAAGAGTCATATGTGATGAACATGTAACAGACTGTCATTCTCCCATACTGCCACTAAGGGGCCAAGACTGAAAACCAGCTAACTCAAGACTCGTATGTGATGGAAAATGTAACAGACTGTCATTCTCCCATACTGCCACTAAGGGGCCAAGACTGGCTCCCGCTAAGTCAAGACTGTTATGTGATGGAAAATGTAACAGACTGTCATTCTCCCATACTGCCACTAAGGGGCCAAGAGTGAAAACCAGCTAAGTCAAGATTGGTATGTGATGGAAAATGTAACAGACTGTCATTCTCCCATACTGCCACTAAGGGGCCAAGAGTGAAAACCAGCTAAGTCAAGAGTGGTATGTGATGGAAAATGTAACAGACTGTCATTCTCCCATACTGCCAGGGGCCAAAGTGGGCCAAATGTGATGGAAAATGTAACAGACTGTCATTCGCTAAGTCAGCTAAGTCAAGAGTGGTATGTGATGGAAAATGTAACAGACTGTCATTCTCCCATACTGCCACTAAGGGGCCCAGAGTGAAAACCAGCTAAGTCAAGAGTGGTATGTGATGAACATGTCACGCTAGCTGCGGATTCACATCCGATTCTGGCCCTAGCCAGCCCGCCTATCTCCATGACGCAAGGTCACAGCGAGGCGGGGGTGGTGGCGTTAGATCGGGCGTCAAAATTAATCTAGAATCTCACCCAATCCTGGCGCCCCCCCCCCCCAAACACACACACATTGGCTTAAGCTAAGGCCTTGTGAGAGGCCTACTAGCTACTGTGTCGGGGACGGGCAGGAGAGGCCTGGGGATGAGTGCTTGTGCTCAGACGGGCTCAACTTGGGCCTAGGAGCAGGGAGAGACACAGAGAGCTGCGCTAGACCCCCCCCACCAAGCACAGCCACACACACGCACACACGCGCGCGCAGGTGATAGAGAGGGACAGTGAGAGGGGCCTGTTGCTCAGAGAGGCTCCAGCTGCTCAGAGAGGCCCCAACTTATTATTATTATTACATTATTATTATTAAAGTTGGGCCTAGATGCTGTGCCTAGATGCTTGGGCCTAGATGCTGTGCTATACCCACTGCAGCACCCCTACACACACACACACCCACCCACAGGCCCCAGCTGCTCACAGAGGCTCCAAAGACTCCTCTCTGTCCCCTGCGCGTGTGTGTGTTAGCCTGGGAGCATTACCCTGTATCCTACATCTAAACTTAACCCCAATTAATACATGAACAGAGGCCCAACCTCTTCCCTATCCCCTTTTCCACAGCTAGCACAACCCTAGACTCTGTTCTCCCAAAATTAATTTACAATCTAACCCAATCCTCCAGCTTAGGCTGAGGGCCTTGTGAGAGGCCTACTAGCTACTGCTGACCTCTGACTTGACCCCTGATGCTTGGAGGCTTGGGGAAGAGTGCTTGTGCTCACCGGGCTGCAGCTACTCACAGAGGCCCAAACTTAGGCGAGGGCCTTGTCAGAGGCCTACTAGCTACAGCTTGACCTCTGGTTTGACCCCTGGCTTGGAGGCACAGAGGGCCTAGGAGACAGTGCATGTTCTCACACAGGCTGCAGCTGCTCACAGAGGCTCCAAAGACTCCTCTCTGTCCCCTCTTGGCGCGTGTGTGTGAGCCTGGGGCATTACCCTGTATCCTACTCCACTAAACTTAACCCAAATTAAAACAGCTAATCAAACTAGCTAACACCCTCTATGCTAAGCCCGCATAACACAAAGTGGCAAACACCCCCCCCCCCCCTCTGGGTACCACCCCCCCACGGACAACCAGGCTTAAGCACCGATAAGTACTGGTGCACTGTGCCCACTTAAGCTAACCTGCAAAGGGTTAAAGCCTTAAGCAGAGCGAAAAAATCTCAAACCCATGGTATACCTGCGGGTTAGGTATATGATTCGGCCCTAGCAAACCTCAGACTGAAAAGCTAACTCAAGAGTCATATGTGATGAACATGTAACAGACTGTCATTCTCCCATACTGCCACTAAGGGGCCAAGACTGAAAAAGCTAACTCAAGACTTCGTATGTGATGGAAAATGTAACAGACTGTCATTCTCCCATACTGCCACTAAAGGGGCCAAGACTGAAAACCAGCTAAGTCAAGACTAGGTATGTGATGGAAAATGTAACAGACTGTCATTCTCCCATACTGCCACTAAGGGGCCAAGAGTGAAAACCAGCTAAGTCAAAGTAGGTATGTGATGGAAAATGTAACAGACTGTCATTCTCCCATACTGCCACTAAGGGGCCAAGAGTGAAAACCAGCTAAGTCAAAGAGTGGTATGTGATGGAAAATGTAACAGACTGTCATTCTGAAAACCAGCTAAGTCAAAGAGTAGGTATGTGATGGAAAATGTAACATACTGCCACTAAGGGGCCAAGAGTGAAAACCAGCTAAGTCAAGAGTGGTATGTGATGAACATGTCCGCTAGCTCCAGTTCACATACGATTCTGGCCCTAGCCAACGCCTATCTCAGCGGCGCAAGGTCAGCGAGGAGGGGGGGGTGGCGTTAGATCGGGCGTCAAAATTAATCTAGAATCTCACCCAATCCTGGCCCCCCCCCCCAAAAACACACACACATTAGCTTAAGCTAAGGCCTTGTGAGAGGCCTACTAGCTACTGTGATCGGACGGGCAGGGGGAGGCCTGGGGATGAGTGCTTGTGCTCAGGCGGGCTCAACTTGGGCCTAGGAGCAGGGAGAGACACAGAGCACAGCCACACACGCTACACCTGCAGCGCGGGTGATAGAGAGGGACAGAGAGAGGGGCCTGTTGCTCAGAGAGGCTCCAGCTGCTCAGAGAGGCCCCAACTTATTATTATTACATTATTATTATTAAAGTTGGGCTAGACCCCCCCACCAAGCACACCCACACACACAGGCTCCACTCCCTCTGTCCCCTGGCGTGGTGATGAGAGGGACAGAGTAGGGGCCTGTTGCTCAGAGGCTCCAGCTGCTCATAGAGGCCCCAACTTATTATTATTATTACATTATTATTATTAAAGTTGGGCCTAGATGCTTGTGCCTAGATGCTTGGGCCTAGATGCTGTGCTATACCCCCACTGCAGCACCCCTACACACACACACACCCACCCACAGGCCCCAGCTGCTCACAGAGGCTCCAAAGACTCCTCTCTGTCCCCTGCGCGCGTGTGTGTGAGCCTGGGAGCATTACCCTGTATCCTACTCCACTAAACTTAACCCAAATTAAACAGCTAATCAAACTAGCTAACACCCTCTATGCTAAGCCCGCCCAACACAAAGTGGCAAACACCCCCCCTCTGGGTACCACCCCCCCCTAGGAGACGGACAACCAGGCTTAAGCACCGATAAGTACTGGTGCACTGTGCCCCACTTAAGCTAACCTCATAAAGGGGTTAAAGCCTTAAGCAGAGCGAAAAAATCTCAAACCCATGGTATACCTGCGGGTTCATTATATGATTCGGCCCTAGCAAACCTCAAGCTAACTCAAGAGTCATATGTGATGAACATGTAACAGACTGTCATTCTCCCATACTGCCACTAAGGGGCCAAGACCTAACTCAAGACTTCATTATGTGATGGAAAATGTAACAGACTGTCATTCTCCCATACTGCCACTAAGGGGCCAAGAGTGAAAACCCGCTAAGTCAAGAGTCGTATGTGATGGAAAATGTAACAGACTGTCATTCTCCCATACTGCCACTAAGGGGCCAAGAGTGAAAACCAGCTAAGTCAAGAGTGGTATGTGATGGAAAATGTAACAGACTGTCATTCTCCCATACTGCCACTAAGGGGCCAAGAGTGAAAACCAGCTAAGTCAAAGAGTGGTATGTGATGAACATGTCTGCCGCTAGCTCGGATTCACATCACGATTCTGGCCCTAGCCAACCGCCTATCTCAGCGGCCTTAAGGTCACAGCGAGGCGGGGGGGTGGCGTTGATCGGGCGTCAAAATTAATCTAGAATCTCACCCAATCCTGGCCCCCTCCCCCAAACACACACACATTAGCTTAAGCTAAGGCCTTGTGAGAGGCCTACTAGCTACTGTGATGGACCCGGGCGGGGAGGCCTGGGGATGAGTGCTTGTGCTCAGGCGGGCTCAACTTGGGCCTAGGAGCAGGGAGAGACACAGAGAGCTGCGCTAGACCCCCCACCAAGCACAGCCACACACACCTGCCTTGGTGCAGGTGATAGAGAGGGACAGAGAGGGGCCTGTTGCTCAGAGGCTCCAGCTGCTCAGAGAGCCCCAACTTATTATTATTATTACATTATTATTATTAAAGTTGGGCCTAGATGCTGTGCCTAGATGCTTGGGCCTAGATGCTGTGCTATACCCACTGCAGCACCCCTACACACACACACACCCACCCACAGGCCCCAGCTGCTCACAGAGGCTCCAAAGACTCCTCTCTGTCCCCTCTTGTGGCGTGTGTGTGAGCCTGGGAGCATTACCCTGTATCCTACATCTAAACTTAACCCCAATTAATACCACAGACAGAGGCCCAACCTCTTCCCTATCCCCTTTTCCACAGCTAGCACAACCCTAGACTCTGTTCTCCCAAAATTAATTTACAATCTAACCCAATCCTCCAGCTTAGGCTGAGGCCTTGTGAGAGGCCTACTAGCTACTGCTGACCTCTGACTTGACCCCTGATGCTTGGAGGCTTGGGGAAGAGTGCTTGTGCTCACCACGGGCTGCAGCTACTCACAGAGGCCCAAACTTAGGCCGAGGCCTTGTCAGAGGCCTACTAGCTACAGCTTGACCTCTGGTTTGACCCCTGGCTTGGGAGGCACAGAGGCCCTAGGAGACAGTGCATGTTCTCACACAGGCTGCAGCTGCTCACAGAGGCTCAAAGACTCCTCTCTGTCCCCTCTTGGCGTGTGTGTGAGCCTGGGGGCATTACCCTGTATCCTACTCCACTAAACTTAACCCAAATTAAACAGCTAATCAAACTAGCTAACACCCTCTATGCTAAGCCCGCCAACACAAAGTGGCAAACCCCCCCCCCTCTGGGTACCACCCCCCCACGGACAACCAGGCTTAAGCACCGATAAGTACTGGTGCACTGTGCCCCCTTAAGCTAACCTCGCAAGGGTTAAAGCCTTAAGCAGAGCGAAAAATCTCAAACCCATGGTATACCTGCGGGTTAGGTATATGATTCGGCCCTAGCAAACCTCAGTAACAGCTAACTCAAAGAGTCATATGTGATGAACATGTAACAGACTGTCATTCTCCCATTCTGCCACTAAGGGGCCAAGACTGCCTAACTAATGTGATGGAAAATGTAACAGACTGTCATTCTCCCATACTGCCACTAAGGGGCCAAGACTGAAAAAGCTAAGTCAAGACTTGGTATGTGATGGAAAATGTAACAGACTGTCATTCTCCCATACTGCCACTAAGGGGCCAAGAGTGAAAACCAGCTAAGTCAAGAGTGGTATGTGATGGAAAATGTAACAGACTGTCATTTCTCCCATACTGCCACTAAGGGGCCAAGAAAATGTGAAAACCAGCTAAGTCAAGTCAAAGTGGTATGTGATGAACATGTCAGACTGTCATTCTCCCTACTGCCACTTCACTAAGTACGATTCTGGAACATGTAGCCAACCGCCCTAAGCCCTATCTCCTATCTCCGGCCTTAAGGTCACAGCGAGGCGGGGGTGGCGGCGTTAGCGTCGGGCGTCAAAATTAATCTAGAATCTCACCCAATCCTGGCCCCCCCCCCCCCCCAAACACACACACATTAGCTTAAGCTAAGGCCTTGTGAGAGGCCTACTAGCTACTGTGTCCGGACCCGGGCGGGGGGAGGCCTGGGGATGAGTGCTTGTGCTCAGGCGGGCTCAACTTGGGCCTAGGAGCAGGGAGAGACACAGAGAGCTGCGCTAGACCCCCCCACCAAGCACAGCCACACACTGCACCTTGGCGCAGGTGATAGAGAGGGACAGAGAGGGGCCTGTTGCTCAGAGGCTCCAGCTGCTCAGAGAGGCCCCAACTTATTATTATTATTACATTATTATTATTAAAGTTGGGCCTAGATGCTGTGCCTAGATGCTTGGGCCTAGATGCTGTGCTATACCCACTGCAGCACCCCTACACACACACACACCCACCCACAGGCCCCAGCTGCTCACAGGGCTCCAAAGACTCCTCTCTGTCCCCTCTTGGCGTGTGTGTGAGCCTGGGAGCATTACCCTGTATCCTACATCTAAACTTAACCCCAATTAATGCAGACAGAGGCCCAACCTCTTCCCTATCCCCTTTTCACAGCTAGCACAACCTAGACTCTGTTCTCCCAAAATTAATTTACAATCTAACCCAATCCTCCAGCTTAGGCTGAGGCCTTGTGAGAGGCCTACTAGCTACTGCTGACCTCTGACTTGACCCCTGATGCTTGGAGGCTTGGGGAAGAGTGCTTGTGCTCACCACGGGCTGCAGCTACTCACAGAGGCCCAAACTTAGGCCGAGGCCTTGTCAGAGGCCTACTAGCTACAGCTTGACCTCTGGTTTGACCCCTGGCGGCTTGGGAGGCACAGAGAGGCCCTAGGAGACAGTGCATGTTCTCACACAGGCTGCAGCTGCTCACAGAGGCTCAAAGACTCCTCTCTGTCCCCCTCGCGCGTGTGTGTGAGCCTGGGAGCATTACCCTGTATCCTACTCCACTAAACTTAACCCAAATTAAACACGCTAATCAAACTAGCTAACACCCTCTATGCTAAGCCCGCCCAACACAAAGTGGCAAACCCCCCCCCTCTGGGTACCACCCCCCACGGACAACCAGGCTTAAGCACCGATAAGTACTGGTGCACTGTGCCCCCTTAAGCTAACCTCGCCAAGGGTTAAAGCCTTAAGCAGAGCGAAAAAATCTCAAACCCATGGTATACCCTGCGGGTTAGTCATATGATTCGGCCCTAGCAAACCTCAAGCTAACTCAAGAGTCATATGTGATGAACATGTAACAGACTGTCATTCTCCCATACTGCCACTAAGGGGCCAAGACTGAAAAAGCTAACTCAAGACTTCGTATGTGATGGAAAATGTAACAGACTGTCATTCTCCCATACTGCCACTAAGGGGCCAAAGACTGAAAACCAGCTAAGTCAAGAGTGGTATGTGATGGAAAATGTAACAGACTGTCATTCTCCCATACTGCCACTAAGGGGCCAAGAGTGAAAACCAGCTAAGTATGTGATGGAAAATGTAACAGACTGTCATTCTCCCATACTGCCACTAAAGGGGCCAAGTGAAAACCAGCTAAGTCAAGAGTGGTATGTGATGGAAAATGTAACAGACTGTCATTCTCCCATACTGCCACTAAGGGGCCAAGAGTGAAAACCAGCTAAGTCAAAGAGTGGTATGTGATGAACATGTCCGCTAGCTAGCTTGGATTCACATCACGATTCTGGCCCTAGCCAACCGCCTATCTCAGCGGCCTTAAGGTCACAGCCCGAGGCGGGGGTGGCGGCGTTAGCGTCGGGCGTCAAAATTAATCTAGAATCTCACCCAATCCTGGCCCCCCTCCCCCCAAACACACACACATTAGCTTAAGCTAAGGCCTTGTGAGAGGCCTACTAGCTACTGTGTCGGGGACCCGGGCGGGGAGGCCTGGGGATGAGTGCTTGTGCTCAGGCGGGCTCAACTTGGGCCTAGGAGCAGGGAGAGACACAGAGAGCTGCGCTAGACCCCCCACCAAGCACAGCCCACACACTGCACCTTGGCGCAGGTGATAGAGAGGGACAGAGAGGGGCCTGTTGCTCAGAGAGGCTCCAGCTGCTCAGAGAGGCCCCAACTTATTATTATTATTACATTATTATTATTAAAGTTGGGCCTAGATGCTGTGCCTAGATGCTTGGGCCTAGATGCTGTGCTATACCCACTGCAGCACCCCTACACACACACACACCCACCCACAGGCCCCAGCTGCTCACAGAGGCTCCAAAGACTCCTCTCTGTCCCCTCTTGGCGTGTGTGTGAGCCTGGGAGCATTACCCTGTATCCTACATCTAAACTTAACCCCAATTAATACCACAGACAGAGGCCCAACCTCTTCCCTATCCCCTTTTCCACAGCTAGCACAACCTAGACTCTGTTCTCCCAAAATTAATTTACAATCTAACCCAATCCTCCAGCTTAGGCTGAGGCCTTGTGAGAGGCCTACTAGCTACTGCTGACCTCTGACTTGACCCCTGATGCTTGGAGGCTTGGGGAAGAGTGCTTGTGCTCACACACGGGCTGCAGCTACTCACAGAGGCCCAAACTTAGGCCGAGGCCTTGTCAGAGGCCTACTAGCTACAGCTTGACCTCTGGTTTGACCCCTGGCGGCTTGGAGGCACAGAGGCCCTAGGAGACAGTGCATGTTCTCACACAGGCTGCAGCTGCTCACAGAGGCTCAAAGACTCCTCTCTGTCCCCCTTGTGGCGTGTGTGTGAGCCTGGGAGCATTACCCTGTATCCTACTCCACTAAACTTAACCCAAATTAAACACAGCTAATCAAACTAGCTAACACCCTCTATGCTAAGCCCGCCAACACAAAGTGGCAAACACCCCCCTCTGGGTACCACCCCCCACGGACAACCAGGCTTAAGCACCCGATAAGTACTGGTGCACTGTGCCCCTTAAGCTAACCTGCCCAAGGGTTAAAGCCTTAAGCAGAGCGAAAAAATCTCAAACCCATGGTATACCTGCGGGTTAGGTATATGATTCGGCCCTAGCAAACCTCTAACTCAAGAGTCATATGTGATAACATGTAACAGACTGTCATTCTCCCATACTGCCACTAAGGGGCCATATGTGATGGAACATGTAACAGACTGTCATTCTCCCATACTGCCACTAAGGGGCCAAGACTGAAAAAGCTAACTCAAGACTTCGTATGTGATGGAAAATGTAACAGACTGTCATTCTCCCATACTGCCACTAAGGGGCCAAGAGTGAAAACCAGCTAAGTCAAAGAGTGGTATGTGATGGAAAATGTAACAGACTGTCATTCTCCCATACTGCCACTAAGGGGCCAAGAGTGAAAACCAGCTAAGTCAAATGTGATGGAAAATGTGATGAACATGTCATTCTCCCATACTGCCACTAAGGGGCCTGAAAACCAGCTAAGTCAAAGAGTGGTATGTGATGAACATGTCACGCTAGCTGCGGATTCACATACGATTCTGGCCCTAGCCAACCGCCTATCTCAGCGGCCGCAAGGTCACAGCGAGGCGGGGGTGGCGGCGTTAGCGTCGGGCGTCAAAATTAATCTAGAATCTCACCCAATCCTGGCGCCCCCCCTCCCCCAAACACACACACATTAGCTTAAGCTAAGGCCTTGTGAGAGGCCTACTAGCTACTGTGTCCGGACCCGGGCGGGGAGGCCTGGGGATGAGTGCTTGTGCTCAGGCGGGCTCAACTTGGGCCTAGGAGCAGGGAGAGACACAGAGAGCTGCGCTAGACCCCCCACCAAGCACAGCCACACACCGCACACCTGCTTGGCGCAGGTGATAGAGAGGGACAGAGAGGGGCCTGTTGCTCAGAGAGGCTCCAGCTGCTCAGAGAGGCCCCAACTTATTATTATTATTACATTATTATTATTAAAGTTGGGCCTAGATGCTGTGCCTAGATGCTTGGGCCTAGATGCTGTGCTATACCCACTGCAGCACCCCTACACACACACACACCCACCCACAGGCCCCAGCTGCTCACAGAGGCTCCAAAGACTCCTCTCTGTCCCCTCTTGTGGCGTGTGTGTGAGCCTGGGAGCATTACCCTGTATCCTACATCTAAACTTAACCCCAATTAATGCAGAACAGAGGCCCAACCTCTTCCCTATCCCCTTTTCCACAGCTAGCACAACCTAGACTCTGTTCTCCCAAAATTAATTTACAATCTAACCCAATCCTCCAGCTTAGGCTGAGGCCTTGTGAGAGGCCTACTAGCTACTGCTGACCTCTGACTTGACCCCTGATGCTTGGAGGCTTGGGGAAGAGTGCTTGTGCTCACCACGGGCTGCAGCTACTCACAGAGGCCCAAACTTAGGCCGAGGCCTTGTCAGAGGCCTACTAGCTACAGCTTGACCTCTGGTTTGACCCCTGGCGCTTGGGAGGCACAGAGGCCCTAGGAGACAGTGCATGTTCTCACACAGGCTGCAGCTGCTCACAGAGGCTCAAAGACTCCTCTCTGTCCCCTCTTGTGGCGTGTGTGTGAGCCTGGGAGCATTACCCTGTATCCTACTCCACTAAACTTAACCCAAATTAAACCAGCTAATCAAACTAGCTAACACCCTCTATGCTAAGCCCGCCAACACAAAGTGGCAAACCCCCCCCCCTCTGGGTACCACCCCCACGGACAACCAGGCTTAAGCACCCGATAAGTACTGGTGCACTGTGCCCCACTTAAGCTAACCCTGCCAAGGGTTAAAGCCTTAAGCAGAGCGAAAAAATCTCAAACCCATGGTATACCTGCGGGTTAGGTATATGATTCGGCCCTAGCAAACCTCAGGCTAACTCAAGAGTCATATGTGATGAACATGTAACAGACTGTCATTCTCCCATACTGCCACTAAGGGGCCAAGACTGATGGAAAAAAAGCATTCTCCCTAACTCAAGACTTCGTATGTGATGGAAAATGTAACAGACTGTCATTCTCCCATACTGCCACTAAGGGGCCAAGAGTGAAAACCAGCTAAGTCAAGAGTGGTATGTGATGGAAAATGTAACAGACTGTCATTCTCCCATACTGCCACTAAGGGGCCAAGAGTGAAAACCAGCTAAGTCAAAGTGGTATGTGATGGAAAATGTAACAGACTGTCATTCTCCCATACTGCCACTAAGGGGCCAAGAGTGAAAACCAGCTAAGTGGTATGTGATGAACATGTCACGCTAGCTCTTGGTTCACATACGATTCTGGCCCTAGCCAACCGCCTATCTCCATGGCCTTAAGGTCACAGCCGAGGAGGGGGGTGGCGGCGTTAGATCGGGCGTCAAAATTAATCTAGAATCTCACCCAATCCTGCGCCCCCCCCTCCCCCAAACACACACACATTAGCTTAAGCTAAGGCCTTGTGAGAGGCCTACTAGCTACTGTGTCCGGACCCGGGCGGGAGAGGCCTGGGGATGAGTGCTTGTGCTCAGGCGGGCTCAACTTGGGCCTAGGAGCAGGGAGAGACACAGAGAGCTGCGCTAGACCCCCCACCAAGCACAGCCACACACACACACACACCTGTGGCGCAGGTGATAGAGAGGGACAGAGAGGGGCCTGTTGCTCAGAGAGGCTCCAGCTGCTCAGAGAGGCCCCAACTTATTATTATTATTACATTATTATTATTAAAGTTGGGCCTAGATGCTGTGCCTAGATGCTTGGGCCTAGATGCTGTGCTATACCCACTGCAGCACCCCTACACACACACACACACACCCACAGGCCCCAGCTGCCCACAGAGGCTCCAAAGACTCCTCTCTGTCCCCCTCTGGCGTGTGTGTGAGCCTGGGAGCATTACCCTGTATCCTACATCTAAACTTAACCCCAATTAATACGAGACAGAGGCCCAACCTCTTCCCTATCCCCTTTTCCACAGCTAGCACAACCTAGACTCTGTTCTCCCAAAATTAATTTACAATCTAACCCAATCCTCCAGCTTAGGCTGAGGCCTTGTGAGAGGCCTACTAGCTACTGCTGACCTCTGACTTGACCCCTGATGCTTGGAGGCTTGGGGAAGAGTGCTTGTGCTCACCACGGGCTGCAGCTACTCACAGAGGCCCAAACTTAGGCGAGGCCTTGTCAGAGCCTACTAGCTACAGCTTGACCTCTGGTTTGACCCCTGGCTTGGAGGCACACAGAGGCCTAGGAGACAGTGCATGTTCTCACACAGGCTGCAGCTGCTCACAGAGGCTCAAAGACTCCTCTCTGTCCCCTCTTGGCGTGTGTGTGAGCAGCTGGGGCATTACCCTGTATCCTACTCCACTAAACTTAACCCAAATTAAACACGCTAATCAAACTAGCTAACACCCTCTATGCTAAGCCCGCCCAACACAAAGTGGCAAACACCCCCCCCTCTGGGTACCACCCCCACGGACAACCAGGCTTAAGCACCGATAAGTACTGGTGCACTGTGCCCCACTTAAGCTAACCTGCCCAAAGGGTTAAAGCCTTAAGCAGAGCGAAAAAATCTCAAACCCATGGTATACCTGCGGGGGTATATGATTCGGCCCTAGCAAACCCTCAGGCTAACTCAAGAGTCATATGTGATGAACATGTAACAGACTGTCATTCTCCCATACTGCCACTAAGGGGCCAAGACTGAAAAAGCTAACTCAAGTATGTGATGGAAAATGTAACAGACTGTCATTCTCCCATACTGCCACTAAGGGGCCAAGACTGAAAACCGCTAACTCAAGACTAGGTATGTGATGGAAAATGTAACAGACTGTCATTCTCCCATACTGCCACTAAGGGGCCAAGAGTGAAAACCAGCTAAGTCAAAGATGGAAAAGTGCCACTAAGGGGCCAAGAGTGAAAATGTATGTGATGGAAAATGTAACAGACTGTCATTCTCCCATACTGCCACTAAGGGGCCAAGAGTGAAAACCAGCTAAGTCAAAGAGTGGTATGTGATGAACATGTCCGCTAGCTCTTGATTCACATACGATTCTGGCCCTAGCCAACCGCCCTATCTCAGCGGCCTTAAGGTCACAGCGAGGCGGGGGGGCGGCGTTAGCGTCGGGCGTCAAAATTAATCTAGAATCTCACCCAATCCTGGCCCCCCCCCCCCCCCAAACACACACACATTAGCTTAAGCTAAGGCCTTGTGAGAGGCCTACTAGCTACTGTGTCCCGGACCCGGAGGGGGGGAGGCCTGGGGATGAGTGCTTGTGCTCAGGCGGGCTCAACTTGGGCCTAGGAGCAGGGAGAGACACAGAGAGCTGCGCTAGACCCCCACCAAGCACAGCCACACACACACACCTGCAGCGCGCAGGTGATAGAGAGGGACAGAGAGGGGCCTGTTGCTCAGAGAGGCTCCAGCTGCTCAGAGGCCCCAACTTATTATTATTATTACATTATTATTATTAAAGTTGGGCCTAGATGCCCTAGATGCTTGGGCCTAGATGCTGTGCTATACCCACTGCAGCACCCCTACACACACACACACCCACCCACAGGCCCCAGCTGCTCACAGAGGCTCCAAAGACTCCTCTCTGTCCCCTCTTGTGGCGTGTGTGTGAGCCTGGGAGCATTACCCTGTATCCTACATCTAAACTTAACCCCAATTAATGCAGACAGAGGCCCAACCTCTTCCCTATCCCCTTTTCCACAGCTAGCACAACCTAGACTCTGTTCTCCCAAAATTAATTTACAATCTAACCCAATCCTCCAGCTTAGGCTGAGGCCTTGTGAGAGGCCTACTAGCTACTGCTGACCTCTGACTTGACCCCTGATGCTTGGAGGCTTGGGGAAGAGTGCTTGTGCTCACCACGGGCTGCAGCTACTCACAGAGGCCCAAACTTAGGCCGAGGCCTTGTCAGAGAGCCTACTAGCTACAGCTTGACCTCTGGTTTGACCCCTGGCGGCTTGGAGGCACACAGAGGCCCTAGGAGACAGTGCATGTTCTCACACAGGCTGCAGCTGCTCACAGAGGCTCAAAGACTCCTCTCTGTCCCCTCTTGTGGCGTGTGTGTGAGCCTGGGAGCATTACCCTGTATCCTACTCCACTAAACTTAACCCAAATTAAACAGCTAATCAAACTAGCTAACACCCTCTATGCTAAGCCCGCCCAACACAAAGTGGCAAACACCCCCCTCTGGGTACCACCCCCACGGACAACCAGGCTTAAGCACCGATAAGTACTGGTGCACTGTGCCCCACTTAAGCTAACCTCATAGGGGTTAAAGCCTTAAGCAGAGCGAAAAATCTCAAACCCATGGTATACCTGCGGGTCAGTATATGATTCGGCCCTAGCAAACCTCAGGCTAACTCAAGAGTCATATGTGATGAACATGTAACAGACTGTCATTCTCCCATACTGCCACTAAGGGGCCAAGACTGAAAAAGCTAACTCAAGACTGTCATATGTGATGGAAAATGTAACAGACTGTCATTCTCCCATACTGCCACTAAGGGGCCAAGACTGAAAACCAGCTAAGTCAAGACTTGGTATGTGATGGAAAATGTAACAGACTGTCATTCTCCCATACTGCCACTAAGGGGCCAAGAGTGAAAACCAGCTAAGTCAAGAGTGGTATGTGATGGAAAATGTAACAGACTGTCATTCTCCCATACTGCCACTAAGGGGCCAAGAGTGAAAACCAGCTAAGTCAAAAAGATGTGTGGAAAATGTATGTGATGAACATGTCCGCTAGCTCTTGTGATGGATTCACATCACACGATTCTGGCCCTAGCCAACCGCCTATCTCTCAGCGGCCTTAAAGGTCACAGCGAGGCGGGGGTGGCGGCGTTGCGTCGGGCGTCAAAATTAATCTAGAATCTCACCCAATCCTGGCCCCCCCCTCCCCCAAACACACACACATTAGCTTAAGCTAAGGCCTTGTGAGAGGCCTACTAGCTACTGTGGCCCGGACCCGGGCGGGGGAGGCCTGGGGATGAGTGCTTGTGCTCAGGCGGGCTCAACTTGGGCCTAGGAGCAGGGAGAGACACAGAGAGCTGCGCTAGACCCCCCCACCAAGCACAGCCACACACACGCGCACACCTTGGCGCAGGTGATAGAGAGGGACAGAGAGGGGCCTGTTGCTCAGAGAGGCTCCAGCTGCTCAGAGAGGCCCCAACTTATTATTATTATTACATTATTATTATTAAAGTTGGGCCTAGATGCTGTGCCTAGATGCTTGGGCCTAGATGCTGTGCTATACCCACTGCAGCACCCCTACACACACACACACCCACCCACAGGCCCCAGCTGCTCACAGAGGCTCCAAAGACTCCTCTCTGTCCCCTGCGCGCGTGTGTGTGAGCCTGGGAGCATTACCCTGTATCCTACATCTAAACTTAACCCCAATTAATACACGGACAGAGGCCCAACCTCTTCCCTATCCCCTTTTCCACAGCTAGCACAACCTAGACTCTGTTCTCCCAAAATTAATTTACAATCTAACCCAATCCTCCAGCTTAGGCTGAGGCCTTGTGAGAGGCCTACTAGCTACTGCTGACCTCTGACTTGACCCCTGATGCTTGGAGGGGCTTGGGGAAGAGTGCTTGTGCTCACACGGGCTGCAGCTACTCACAGAGGCCCAAACTTAGGCCGAGGCCTTGTCAGAGGCCTACTAGCTACAGCTTGACCTCTGGTTTGACCCCTGGCTTGGAGGCACAGAGGGCCTAGGAGACAGTGCATGTTCTCACACAGGCTGCAGCTGCTCACAGAGGCTCAAAGACTCCTCTCTGTCCCCTCTTGGCGTGTGTGTGAGCCTGGGAGCATTACCCTGTATCCTACTCCACTAAACTTAACCCAAATTAAACCAGCTAATCAAACTAGCTAACACCCTCTATGCTAAGCCCGCCCAACACAAAGTGGCAAACACCCCCCCTCTGGGTACCACCCCCCACGGACAACCAGGCTTAAGCACCGATAAGTACTGGTGCACTGTGCCCCACTTAAGCTAACCTGCAAGGGGTTAAAGCCTTAAGCAGAGCGAAAAAATCTCAAACCCATGGTATACCTGCGGGTTAGGTATATGATTCGGCCCTAGCAAACCTCAGGCTAACTCAAGAGTCATATGTGATGAACATGTAACAGACTGTCATTCTCCCATACTGCCACTAAGGGGCCAAGACTGAAAAAGCTAACTCAAGACTTCGTATGTGATGGAAAATGTAACAGACTGTCATTCTCCCATACTGCCACTAAGGGGCCAAGACTGAAAACCAGCTAAGTCAAGACTAAGGTATGTGATGGAAAATGTAACAGACTGTCATTCTCCCATACTGCCACTAAGGGGCCAAGAGTGAAAACCAGCTAAGTCAAGAGTGGTATGTGATGGAAAATGTAACAGACTGTCATTCTCCCATACTGCCACTAAGGGGCCAAGAGTGAAAACCAGCTAAGTCAAGAGTGGTATGTGATGAACATGTCACGCTAGCTGCGGATTCACATACGATTCTGGCCCTAGCCAACCGCCCTATCTCAGCGGCCTTAAGGTCACAGCGAGGCGGGGGTGGCGGCGTTGCGTCGGGCGTCAAAATTAATCTAGAATCTCACCCAATCCTGGCGCCCCCCCTCCCCCAAACACACACACATTAGCTTAAGCTAAGGCCTTGTGAGAGGCCTACTAGCTACTGTGTCCGGACCCGGGCGGGGGAGGCCTGGGGATGAGTGCTTGTGCTCAGGCGGGCTCAACTTGGGCCTAGGAGCAGGGAGAGACACAGAGAGCTGCGCTAGACCCCCACCAAGCACAGCCACACACCTGCACACCTGCAGCAGGTGATAGAGAGGGACAGAGAGAGGGGCCTGTTGCTCAGAGAGGCTCCAGCTGCTCAGAGGCCCCAACTTATTATTATTATTACATTATTATTATTAAAGTTGGGCCTAGATGCTGTGCCTAGATGCTTGGGCCTAGATGCTGTGCTATACCCACTGCAGCACCCCTACACACACACACACCCACCCACAGGCCCCAGCTGCTCACAGAGGCTCCAAAGACTCCTCTCTGTCCCCTCTTGGCGTGTGTGTGAGCCTGGGAACATTACCCTGTATCCTACATCTAAACTTAACCCCCAATTAATACCACAGACAGAGGCCCAACCTCTTCCCTATCCCCTTTTCACAGCTAGCACAACCTAGACTCTGTTCTCCCAAAATTAATTTACAATCTAACCCAATCCTCCAGCTTAGGCTGAGGCCTTGTGAGAGGCCTACTAGCTACTGCTGACCTCTGACTTGACCCCTGATGCTTGGAGGCTTGGGGAAGAGTGCTTGTGCTCACCACGGGCTGCAGCTACTCACAGAGGCCCAAACTTAGGCCGAGGCCTTGTCAGAGGCCTACTAGCTACAGCTTGACCTCTGGTTTGACCCCTGGCGGCTTGGGAGGCACAGAGGCCCTGGGAGACAGTGCATGTTCTCACACAGGCTGCAGCTGCTCACAGAGGCTCAAAGACTCCTCTCTGTCCCCTCTTGGTGGCGTGTGTGTGAGCCTGGGAGCATTACCCTGTATCCTACTCCACTAAACTTAACCCAAATTAAACAGCTAATCAAACTAGCTAACACCCTCTATGCTAAGCCCATAACACAAAGTGGCAAACACCCCCCTCTGGGTACCACCCCCCCCACAGGACAACCAGGCTTAAGCACCCGATAAGTACTGGTGCACTGTGCCCCACTTAAGCTAACCTCATAAGGGGTTAAAGCCTTAAGCAGAGCCGAAAAAATCTCAAACCCATGGTATACCCTGCGGGTTAGGTTATATGATTCGGCCCTAGCAAACCTCAGGCTAACTCAAAGGAGTCATATGTGATGAACATGTAACAGACTGTCATTCTCCCATACTGCCACTAAGGGGCCAAGACTGAAAAAGCTAACTCAAGACTTCGTATGTGATGGAAAATGTAACAGACTGTCATTCTCCCATACTGCCACTAAGGGGCCAAGACTGAAAACCAGCTAACTCAAGACTTGGTATGTGATGGAAAATGTAACAGACTGTCATTCTCCCTATACTGCCACTAAGGGGCCAAGAGTGAAAAACCAGCTAAGTCAAAGAGTGGTATGTGATGGAAAATGTAACAGACTGTCATTCTCCCATACTGCCACTAAGGGGCCAAGAGTGAAAACCGCTAAGTCAAGAGTAGGTATGTGATGGAAAATGTAGCTCTTGATTCACATCTGATTCTGGCCCTAGCCAACCGCCTATCTCCATGGCCTTAAAGGTCTGGCGAGGGCGGGGTGGCGTTAGATCGGGCGTCAAAATTAATCTAGAATCTCACCCAATCCTGGGCGCCCCCCTCCCCCCAAACACACACACATTAGCTTAAGCTAAGGCCTTGTGAGGCCTACTAGCTTCTGTGTCCGGACGAGGCGGGGGAGAGGCCTGGGGATGAGTGCTTGTGCTCGGAACAGGC
>NW_025962456.1:0-13629 GCF_017589495.1 Alosa alosa
TCATTTCCATTTATGGATAAACTCAGCTGATTTAAATCGACTTACCAAAAATGCTACTGCTCTATAGACATGTAGGGCCTGTTTTGTATTCAATTGTGTATCCTTTGTTTACCTTGTGTGCCATGTATTCCTTTGTTTACATTGTGTGCCATGTATTCCTTTGTTTACATTGTGTGCCATGTGCTCCTTTGTTTACATTGTGTGCCATGTATTCCTTTGTTTACATTGTGTGCCATGTATTCCTTTGTTTACCTTGTGTGCCATGTACTCCTTTGTTTACTTCCTGTGTCCCGAGCCATGTGCTCCTTTGTTTATCCTGGTCATGTGCTTCTGTTCCTTATCCCTGTTGCCCCTTATTCTTGTTGTCCCTTATTTCTGTTGCCCCTCACCTGATTATAGTTTCTGTTCCCTGATTATTGTCTCATTGTGTTCACCTGTGTCCTGATCCTAGTTAGGAATGTGTATTAAACCCTCATGTCTGGTCTTTGTTTGTGTGCATTTGCACTGTTGTGGGCGTTGGTAGTGTAGTAGTTAATGAGCTGGGCAGGCAGGCAGTAGCCAGAAAAGTTGTGGGTTCAATTCCCAGCTTTCACTGTTGTGCCCTTGAGCAAAGCTTTTAACCCCAAGTTACTCTGAGGACAATGGCCCTAAGTGACATAATTGACATTATGTAAGTTGCTTTGGATAAACGTGTCTGCTAAATTAATAAATGTAATGTAAATGTGCATTTAGGTCCTACTCTTTAAGAAACACAAGACATGTGTTTACAATCTTTATAAGACATATGAGCTGCTGCTTAAATCAGTCTTTAAGACAAAATGGGATAAATTACATAAAAGAGCCTATGTGCACCTAGAGTTTACAATTCTAAACCTAAATCACAGGACAGCACAATGCAGGTAGGATCACATTGTCACAGACTATAGCTGCTAAAAGACCACCACTTACCCCATATGACATTTACAATAAATAATATAACAACAAAACATAAGGGGGCCCATGGATTTCAACTTCGAGTTGCACGTGCATAGAACAAACATTATTGTGACTACACGGCAAATATACATATTTAAACAATGTTTCATTTGAGTTTTACTGGCCATTTCTATGTCACAGAAAACATATCAGGTCTCTACACAGGAAACTGTTGTACTGGTCCTCATCGCCTCTCCTTCCTGCTCTGACTGTCTGACAATTGTCACGTATGCTTCTGATTCTGAAAAAAGTGTTTTCAGTTGGAGGCTAATTAACTAAGCTGTAAGTAAGACAGATACAGAAAGGCATTTTTACCCACTGCAATAGCATTTTATAATGACTATAGCTGTTATAATGAATATAGCTGCTAAAAGACCACCACTTACCCCATATGACATTTACAATAAATAATAACAAAACATAAGGGGGCCCATGGATTTCAACTTCAAGTTTCACGTGCATAGAACAAACATTATTGTGACTACACGGCAAATATACATATTTAAACAATGTTTAATTTGAGTTTTACTACTCTGGGCATTTCTATGTCACAAGAACAACTTTACACAGGAAACAGCTGTACAGGTCCCCACAGCCTGCTCTGACTGTCTGACATTTGTCACGTATGCTTCTGATTTGTACACGTAGCTGTTTCCCTTTAAACTATACAGGTCTTGTTTTCACATACGTTGCTACATCATTCTCAGACACTACTACATGTGACTGTAGTGACACTGTCTCTCATATGGCTCTTGTGCTACTGCAACAACAAAACCCGTATCACTGATATCTAAGGAAATATGTGATATCTGTTAACAGATACATTTGACAGTATCAGTATACAGTAAGATGCGTGTTATGTTTTAGCAATGCAAAAACGCACAGGCAAACATTTGATATGTGAAACTGAAACAGATTTAGCAATTGTATAATATGGAAATGATGGAAGATTTTTAAATGTCAAAATTGCAGTTGCTGAGGAATTCCTTGTAGTTTATATGCTGGAATGCTGCATGTATATGCTATTCATGACTGCTCTGCTGCTGATTAGTGTGTGTGTGTGTGTGTGTGTGTGTTGTGTGTGTGTGTGTGTGTGTGTGTGTGTGTGTGTTTGTGTGTGTGACACTAATCCCAAGCCTTTGGATCCCTCTTTGTCTGAAGATCTGCATACATAACACATGTGTATCATTTGAATTCATGGTATCGCTATGCTCAAATGTTAGCTGATTTGAATAATGTGTCTGACTGTTATGTATGTTCTATGATGCCAATATCTGCTTCTCATCCCCGTTTAACAGTCGCCAAAATCCCTCATAAACAGAGTGCGTGTGTAGGTGAACGGACGTCTATCGAACAAGATGTTTTTAGCGTTTATAAAACATCCCACATAACCGTTCATGACAATGGCACTTACTCTATCAGTGAATCCTGTGCGGTGACATACCCTTTGAAGTACATAGTCTAACGTAACATTGACCCCTTATGCCACTGTTAGACCTAGAACAATATTCCCGCTGTGTTTCTTCAGAAATGGTTCAGTGCCTGTGGGGAGTTTGCCTCTCTATGGGTGTCGTCAGACAGCGGTTCCTATGGAAATGTGCGTGATGCAAGGTCAAAAGAAAAGTAGAAGTTTTGATGAAGGTGGTGATATCTGTCCATGGCCCAACCCTAGAAATAAGACCAGGTGCAGGTGTTGGAGTGACTATGTTTTGCCTAGTCCTGATGGTACGACCCCATTAGACGGTATCTATTGGATGTGTGGCCACAAAGTCTACCTAAATCTTCCATCCAAGTGGGTAGGAATTTGTGCTCCGGTGCGTCTGACTGACCACACTTACATTATAACTCAGACTACCCACCACCGTCGTAACCGCAGATTTGTAGTAGATGTGAAACCACATGATCCTATTTGGGGAAAGGATGTCCCTGATGAACATAAGTTGTGGTCTGCTAGTCATAAAATAAGGTTAAGTCTGTTCCCCTGGGTAGGGGTTGGGAAGTTACTGTTAAGAATGGAAACACAAAAATACAGAATTGGATTGTTTGTAAATTCATCTATTAAGGTAGATGAGAAACAAAATGTTGAAATATCTGCTATGCGTTTAATGTTGATACAAAATAGATTGGTGCTTGACCTAATGGCAGCTGCAGAAGGAGGTGTTTGTGCAATGCTGAATGATACATGCTGCACATACATTCCGGATGAGGCGAACAGTCATGATGTTACTGAAGCTTTGCACCAAATGAAAAATGTACAACAAGCAATGATTACTGATACGGTTAACCAAGGATGGGATCCTCTTTCATGGTTTAGGTCCGGTACTTGGCTGCAGATCATTTTAAAAATATGCGCTCCTATACTTGCTGTATTAATCTTATTCTGTGTATTCACAACATGTGTATTACCTTGTTTTTGCCAGCTTATAACCAAGACTGTAACTGCTAAAATGAATGTTTTGCTTTTGCAAGAAGAGGCATATAAGCTCCTCGCTGAGGACAACAGTGACGTGTAATGATTAATTGACATGATCAGCAATGAAGTTGTTACAGAAAACCTGTATTGGAGATGTTACAATGGAACAGATGATTGTGAAAGTTACCAATGATAAACAGGAGGGAAATGTAGAGGAATTATTATTATCATTGTATAAAAACACTTGTGTAAGTAGATATATAAATCACCTCTGTAAGCAAAAATATTATGCTGAGTTTCAAGGACACAGAATTCGAGTTGGGACGCATAGGAAGAGGCCCCCCGCCTCTGTGTACATCTGTGCGTGGGTTTTTGAGGAAATCAAGCTGAAGGAGATAGATGTATGGCATCCTGTTTTTCTGTGTGCATCTGTACAATAAAAGATAGCTTTTTGGGCTGCAGGTTCAGAGACTGATGGTGAGGGGTTTCAAACCTTTCACTAGCACTCTCTCCTCGTGGCGCCAAGAGTCTGTGAGCAAACCAATACTACGTGTTGTGGTTCTTGTGTCTAATATGTCGAGGTAAATTCCATGACAAAGACAGTGAATTGAACTAAGATATTGCTAATTTCAATTACCCAGACCCAAAGAAACAAATAGCTTATTACATGAAACTGACCTCATTATAATTTCATGTCAAACACCATGTCAACTAATTGAAAAGCAGGATTGTATCACCATCGCACTCATTACGATAATTTAACCAAAACGTGTCGTAACAACGATTTATTTGGCTAATTATCATGTATTTGTCCACATCTTTTACCATTATAAGACATTGAATTGAACTAAGATATTGCTAATTTCAATTACCCAGACCCAAAGAAACAAATAGCTTATTACATGAAACTGACCTCATTATAATTTCATGTCAAACATCATTTCGATAATTTAACCATAACGTGTCGTGAACAACGATTTATTTGGCTAATTATCATGTATTTGTCCACATCTTTTACCATTATAAGACATTGAATTGAACTAAGATATTGCTAATTTCAATTACCCAGACCCAAAGAAACAAATAGCTTATTACATGAAACTGACCTCATTATAATTTCATGTCAAACACCATGTCAACTAATTGAAAAGCAGGATTGTATCACCATCGCATTCATTTCGATAATTTAACCATAACGTGTCGTGAACAATAATTTATTTGATTGTCAATCATGATTTAACAATGATGTGTCACATGACAGCAACCAGCCTATCACACTGGGGCTCTTATATGGGGCTCTTTTGCGTTTTTCGAGCGTTTACATACCTCATAAAATCTGCAGATGACACAGCAATAGTGGGGTTAATACAGAATAGCGAGGAGACCAACTACAGGGCCTGGGTGGATCAATTCGCGAAATGGTGTAGGTCCAGCTGTCTTCTTCTAAATATACAGAAAACAAAGCAAATAATAATAGACTACAGTACAGAACTGGGAGCCAGTCCCCCCAGTGTATGGTTAAAAATGGTGAGGATGTTGTGATTGTAGTCGAGTACAAGTACTTAGGCACAATAATAGATAATAAGTTGCAATGGGACAGTAATACCAACACCATCTATGAAAAGGGGCTGCAGAGGCCATTTTATGTGCAAACTAAGACAATTTAGAGTGGATAGAGATATATTACTTTTCTATCATTCATTTGTGGAGAGCATGCTACTTTTTTGTTGTGTTGCCTGCTATTTCTCTTTGTCAGTGACCAAAAAAAAACAAACTGAGCAAGATAGTTAACATGGCCAGCAAGGTTGAGGGGCAAAAACCAGACAGTATTGCTACGACCTGTGAAAGAAGGGTGTTGAAGAAAGGTCATGCAATTAATAGAGATATGTCACATCCCATACACCAGGCATATGAGGTGTTGCCATCAGGGAGATTCAGGCTACCTTCTTTCCAAACAAATTGAGCCAGTAGGTAATTCATTCCAACTAGCGTTACATTGATGAACAAGACGTTACCTGCAGGACCATGCACTTTCTTTCCAGCTGGACTATCACAGTATGCACAACTGCACTTTATCATTCTATAAATGTGTAGTGGGGTCTGTGTCTACCGCCCTGATGTTGTGTATGTGTGGGGGTGTGGTAGGGTGGGGGCGGTTGGGGTGAGGGAAATTCTGGTCTATTATGACCGCCAAGCAGCAGCCGGTCATATAGGCGGTCATATTTTTTTTTTTTTTTTTTTTTTTTTTTTTTTTTTTTTTCGCATGTCCAAATTTCCGTCAATGATTCCCCGGACACTGAAAGACCGGGTAGACAAAACTTGGTGGGCATGTAACCCCATATGGATAGCATGGAACCATCGTTTTTCGTTTTGATCTGTAGCCCCACGCTGGACTGCACCCCCGAAAAGGAGGGTAGGGCAGACACAGTTTTCTGTGAATATCTCGAGAACCGTAAGGTTTAGAGGACCATTTTTTTTTTTGTATGTTGATCTCAAGGGGCCATGTCAACGCATTCCATAACCACTCATTTCATGTATAGCGCCACCTAGTTAAACACAAAAAAGTAAAATGAGGTGGTGTAATTGAAGGTATCTGTGACCTAACATAGTCAAAACTGCACGAAATTGGAAGTGTAGGATCATTATGACACCCTCTGTATGCACGCCAAGTTTTGTGGAATTCCGTTCATGGGGGGCCACACAATAAATTAATTTATGTTACTATACACCAACTGGCCTGTAGGTGGCCGGAGACAGTTTTCTGTGAATATCTCGAGAACCGTAGGGCCTAGGAGGTCCACCTTTTTTTTGTATGTTGGTCTTAAGGGGCATGTCAACCCATCCCATTACCACTTATTTCATGTATAGCGCCACCTAGTTAAAAAATTAAAAGCATAAAATTAGGTGTTTTCATCTCAATATCTCTGGCTGACAAGGTCAAACTGCACAAAATTAAAAGTGTAGGATCATTATGACACCCTCTGAATGCATGCCAAGTTTTGTGTACTTTCGTTCATGGGGGCCTTTACAATAAAATAATTTATGTGTACATTTAGTGACGCACACCAACAAGGATTCCCGACACTGAAAGACCGGGTACACAAAACTTGGTGAGCATGTACCCCCATATGGATAGCATGGAACCGCTATTTTTCGCTTTCATCTGCAGCCCCCCCCGCTGGACTGGACCCCCAAAGGAGGGTAGGGCAGACACAGTTCTCTGTGAATCTTTTATGGTATGTTGGTCTCAAGGGCCCACATAAACCTGGCTCATAATCACTCATTTGTGATTTGCCCCCGTAAAAAATGAAAATCAGTAGGATTAAAAGAAAGCCAAAATAAATATTCATCATCATCATCATGGCTGCATTTTCAGTATTGGCGTAGAAGTAGTCGCTTGTCCACTAGATGGCGACGTTGCAGTGAGACGAATTTTGTTGGAAGTTAAAAGGGGTTGAAAAACAATGGACGCCTCATACAAGGACTGTAATTTACCGCAGCTTAACATCTAATAAGGATAGGACGATGTTCACATGAAGTGTAATTCCCATTTCTTCTTGAGTTTTAAATAAATCTGAGGATGTTTATCGGACATGCTTGGTTTTTACTGCAGGTAATGCTAATCTTGTAATATCAATAAGGACCTAGGTAATGTTACCAAGCGCTGGTTGAGTGATGGAGGCATTTTGATTTATTGCATTTGTAGAAAACTATAAATGCGGTTATACCAAGCAAATGTATAGCAGCACTGTTTGTATCTTTCGACTGTCATTTATTGCACGCAATACAAAATCATTCTGTGCAATGGAAGATTTACCAACGCTATTAACCGGGTCTGATGCAGTTTTGCCTATACATGCGGAGACTGAGACGCCTGTTTATTTTGTTTTAAGTGCGCAGGGTGTGAGAGGGGAATCGATGTGCTTTGATTACAGCTTGGTAGTTGTAGTCTGTGAAATTAAAAAGCACGTGTGTGAAGTATCCAAACAATGACACCTTCATTTCATTATGGCTGTTTTAGCAAAACACCTTAAGCTACTGTGTAGTAGGTCCCATTTAGAAGTGGCTACTTCATTTGCGCTTTCCTTGACTCATGGAGCTGCGTGAATGTTATTACAACTTTTCGCCACGATATGACAGTTTAAGTCCGGCTTTTGATACTGTAAGGCGAAGCCATTGGTTTCCAAAGGAGATTTTATTTGTGTCGCCAGGATAGCCTATTGACAATTTATGTTGTCAATAGGCCTACCTTATAATCCTACCTGTAGCTTAGGGAAGCTAACAACTTTCTATTAGGATCTAGTTTGTTAGTTACCGCTTTTGTCATAACTCCCCTGATGCATTTTTTGCATTTAGAATAGCCAGAGCGTGTATATCTCAATCGAAAATTAAACAATATCGGGTGCCTATGGACTAGGCTGGGTGAACCCAGCCTGATCTGCCCGCCATTTATTTTTTTTGATTTCTTAAAAGATTGAGCTTGGTCTGATGAAAGCCAGACTAGCCATGGACCTCAGTTAAACAATGCAAGGGAACATGAATCAGCCTATATTTGCACTAACAATAACGGACAAAAGTTTCAACTTTGGCCTGCTAAAATGTGTATGAACAGTCTAGCTTAATGATTTCATCAAGGCCCATTTGGACATGTCAGTTATTTGCACCACTGGTTAGATGTAAAACAGCACTTCGCTTCAGACTAGGCTACTGTTACTTAATTTGTGCATTAACAATAACGTTTCAGACTACTGTTACTTAATTTGTGCATTGACAATAAAGTATTACATGAACTAAAGATGACTAAAAATCTTATGTAGAAGAAGAAACATTCACAAAAAAATCCATCCATCCAAAATGACCTTTGTTTTGATAGCTGTTGAAAACGGCATGGAACTGACAGAGATGTTTTGTTTAAAATACATAAAAAATAAATAAATAAATAACATTATGCTGATACCTTTTGCTTTTCCCAAATACAATGTAGCCTACAGGTGTAAGTGACCTTTCATCAATCCAGTTGCAATGGATGAACTGTGATGAACTGCCCTACTTGTGATTGTTTAGAGATTTTAAAGGTTTTATAACAATTCTACATCTTCTTTGGCTATTCTACAATCTATTCACCTTTTCAGCACCAGTAGGGTACTTTGTGCAGCCGCACACACACACTCAGGCATGCCAAACAAGCATACACAAAAGTTTCAAGAGTGGGGATGGAGTAAAAATATGGAGACAAATTGAAGTGTGATTTATTTTCGCTGAACGGATGTACAGGACTGAGCTGGGCGGTCATATTTTGTACCGCCATGCGCGTACATCTAGTTTACAATTCCTTAATCATCCACACTCATCCCTCTCCTCCCAAGGGACATATATGCATCTCTTTTATCTTCAACATAGTTTTCAACAACAACAATAACAAACAGCAAGCTTTTCTACATATAGGTGTAGAATTTTTATAACATATGGCTCTTTAATCCTTTTATCCTAAAGAATACCTAATACATACCGACTGGCCTTACTCAAAACAGGAAAGGCTATCCAGACCAAGTCCATGTAGATCCTTCACAGTTGAAATGAAGAGGCCTTATCTGAAAAGATCAATAGAAACCTTACTGTAAATCCCCATCCAAGAACAATTACTATGTGTTCTCCTTTTCTTCAGTAGCAAATACAATGCCCGAAAATCAGAAAAATATATTGGTGTCCTAATATAATGTTTACTCATAACAGCTGGCAATAGGGATTGCATGCAGATAAGTAACCGTGCAGCAAGATTGTGTCAGCAATATCGTTACAGTTTGTGGCATGGGACAGTTAGGGAAACAGTAGGTGAGTGGCGTGGGTCAGCATGGGAGCTTAGACGAGTGGTGCTGGACAGGGCAAGAGGCAAAGATAGTAAGGCGAGTGGCTTGGGACAGTAAAGGAAACAGTAGGAGAGGGCATGGAACAATAGGAAACAGAACCGCCACCAACAACAGTCGAAAGTGGCCTACTGCAATTACTGCCATTATTATCATTATTATGTATTATTATCAAATTTGTTTTGTTATAGGCCAGGACACACATTCCCTTATTCACTGTATACTGTAGGCTATTTCTGTCACTGTACACATGTCATCTGGAAAACTTGCCTATTTATCTAACTGTTGTACATAATTAATCTTGATCGATCTACATAACTGCTTCTTTACACTTCTGGTTAGATGTCAACTGCATTTCATTGGCTCTGTACCTATAGCCTACTCTTTTTAAATTACAATAAAAGTTGAATCTAATCTAAATCTAGCCTAATCTAATCTCTAATATTATGGGCTACACACATTGCAATTCTCTATTGAATTAAGCCCCCTCTTTAATCAGGTTAAATAAATACAATATTATATTATAATATAAATGAATATCTAACATCTGGAGAAGTGCTGTATCAGAATACATTTGTTTTTACCTGATATGTGGCCTAAAACAATGCACGTTTTCGCAACGAAATCTATTCACGTTCATCATGATTATCGATCATATTATACATGCTGGCTGATAGGCTACCTCCCAGCTGTTAGCTGTAGCCCCACACTAACAATATTAAGGCTACAATGTTAATTTACACAGACAACCGCTGTTTTACAGATTAATGTAACATTACATCATGCATGCGTTAGCTAAATTATAAGTTGTGCAAACCTACTCTGAATTCTTAGTATTGCCCATGCATTAGCCTACTATTTCATGTTAAATCAACTTTAAAATGTTTTGTTCAATTGCCTAGCAAAATGATCATGCTAGCGGCAGTAGCAAGCTCACATCATTTTCCCATTTGGTTTTTTTTTTCTCCGTCCCTCGTCCCTTTGCAAAAAGATAAAATAAGTTATTCTTTAATTTCATTTGGAAGAACAGAACAGCTAAACTCAAAAAAGGGATAATCACTAACTGTAAAGGAGAGGGTGGACTTGAGGCAGTGAACTTTATTGACCTGAATTATTCCTTTAAAGTGAACTGGATTAAGAACTTTATTAATGATCCTCTCTATTTTGGAACTTTATTCATATAATGTCTTTAGCATGGTTGGTGGTATACATTTCCTGCTACAATGTGATTACTTTCGATACCCAAACTTCCAATTAAAGTTGTCAAATTTACCACTAACGGCACTGCTCTTGGAAAATCTGCTACCTGCACAATTTCTCCCCACATTTGCCTTTCTTTGGAATAACACTGTAAGATCATCAGCAAGAACAATCCCTATCTTTTCTTCAAAACTGGTATAGAAAAGGGTATCAATTATTATTGTGGACTTGTTGGAGATGGCAAAGGGGATGTGCTGTCTTATGAACAATTCATGGCTCAACATTGTTTCCCTCTACCTTTCAAACAATAAGTTGGTAACAAAGGCTATCCCTTCTGGCTTGTTACAGCTACTTAAAAGTCATCTTTTTATAATGCAATTAATATTACTCTCTCTACACTTTCTCTAAATGAAGGTTCCAATTACTGACAAAAGTGCAGTAACAAACATATTAGAGTTATTGCTTCTTCAGGAAAAATAAGATCTCTCTCCTTGGAGGAAGTTCTTCAAGGGTGCAATAATTGGGCCCGATAGCTGGCGTAAGTCCTGGTTAACTCCCTTGAATTACTGCATAAGTAACAAAGTCAAAAGAAGTGCACTTTAAAAATCTTACACACAATATATCAGTTTTTTCTTGTTTCTAAATATTGTGATACTATTGAAAATATATGTGTATTTTTGTAAAGTCCATGTGAAACTTTTATTACATTTGTTTACAGTTTGTCAATAACTACTAAGTTATGGGCAGACATTAATGATCACTGGTTCTCAGGAAATACCCTAATCTTCAATTTTTCTTTGAAAGATGTCTTTATATATATGTCATGTTTTGTTATGAATGTTTTCCCCATGCACCCGTGGTTTAATCTATGGGCATGATGGGTAACCAGGATGCATTGTTTGTTGTCACGAGAAGTTAAGTAAAAGACACGTTCGGGCATGCTCCTACCTCCCTGAGCCTTATTACCATTTTAAAGTTATGTAGAGATATAACCAAGTGGCAGCAGGGATATCACTAATCTACAGCGGCCGTTTATGCTTGACAACCACCGGGGTTTTTCTATTACGAGGGAGGATGCTAGATTATGTTGTGTCAGGCGTCTTCTGAGGAGGGAAATATCCGTGCTCCGGGTCAAGAGCAACCCAATGCTGAGCAGCTCAGAGCCCAGTGCCACTTCTGCAGAACAGACCTGGAAGTAAGAGAACCAACACCAATGATGATGGCAGTTATGGTAATATTGGCCCTTTGGCGAAAATGTGGAACAATGGGCTCATACTCCGAGCGTTTTGATTACTTTGTCAAATAGCGAAAAAATTTGTTAATCCTAAAAATTGTGCCCACTTTCCTAGCTGTGATGGGACCAAAAACTTTTCAACCTATGCGTGACTTGCTTCAACCCACAAAGCCTGGGGGAAAAGACATCTGACCGAGAATAGTAAAAGTTTTGTCAGACCATTTTCACCAAAAGCCATTATTAATCGGCTGAGGGTTCAGGTTTCATAAAGCGTGACCAAGAAGAAGTCAGTGTGATGTCTTTGTTTTGTGGCGCACTGAAAATTAGCAGAACATTCACGGAGTTGATTAGCGTTCTAAAACTGACACGTGCGAGACGAGGCTAGTGTGTACCTCAAAAGATGAAGCAGCACAGAAGGTTGCTCACCACAAGGAATTTAACATTGGACAAAGCCATCAGCATTAGTCTTTCTATGGAAATGGCATCAAAGAAGCTCAACAGCTGCGCAACCACCAAAGTGCGGCACAATGAGCAGCTCAGACAAGAGCGAACACCCAGGGACCATGTTACCCGTTCAGGCGGGGGAATGGGTCACCCTAGCAACGGCGTGCAGATGTAAGGATATGGATTGTAAGCCGTGCGAGGAAGCGAGGGGCACATAAAGCCCGGGCATGCCAAAGTAAAAGAAATGTTGGCAAAGCGACCAGAAATGGGAATAATGACAAAATGTTTGAAAACAGGCGGGACTACAGGAAAGAAAAAAAAAAGACCTGTTCACACAGTAAGGCAAGATGAGCGGTCCTAGTGAGTCCTGATGAAGAGTCGAGGAGATGGCGTACATACTCTGAAAATAAATAAAGTGGATGCAGATGATGAGGGCTATTGGGCAAGACCCTGCTAGAAGGACACCCCGTAAAATGCAGATTGACACTGGATCCAAAGCATCCATTATCTCTAAAAGGTGTACAAGAGTCACCTAGGGCACTTGGCTTTAAGGCCCTCAGACGCAAATTTGAACTTTACCTCGGTGAACCAGTGCCCATGGCTGGTATGATTGGCGTCGTCACTGTTAAGCGACAACAAAGTGGGGACTCCCCCTCTGTGGCTAAGGGGAAACTGTCCCTCCATCTTAGGCGGGTCTGGTTAGAGAACCTGAAACTAAATTGGCAAACCGTGAAAATGCTGTCCCCAAGCTCCAGTGAGCTAGCGGCTGTCTTACAGAGGCATCAAGACGTTTTTCAAAAAGTGAGCTAGGCCTCATGAAGACATCACTGTTACCCCAGTCTCAAATCAGATGCGACGAGGCCAAAATTTCTTAAAAGCCAGATCTGTACCGTATACCCATGCGGCACCGAAGGTGGATGCTGAACTGGAGGCCCTCGTCACCAGTGGCGTGCTGGAGCCAGTTTATCCAGTGGAGTGGAGCTCGCCTATTGTTCCTGTGGCTAAAAAGAAGCGGAGACATCCGTATCTGTGGCGATTTCAAAGGTGGCAGCTGAATCCGGTCTTCGCTCTGAACAATATCCCTCTCCCACACATCGATGATCTCTTTGCTGGACTGAGTCATGGCGGAAGTTTAGCAAAAATAGATCCTAAATCAGACCTATTTGCAGATGAGTAATGAAGAAGAGTCCGTGAATTTCTCACTATAAACACACACACACACCGCATTACACACAATACCGCACACACATTTTGCACACAATATCGCCCACACACACACAATATTCACCAAACAGGGCTTCAGTCACAGGAGGGCCTCCTGTCAGTGGTACAGTGAAATCAAATGCAAAAGAACAGAAATGAACTAAACAATAACAATGTATGTGACCAAGAATGAACTAAACTATAGGGCCCAAAGCTGTCACACTGGGGATCAACTGGCTACACAAATGGCCTCTTACCAGTGGCTAACAACAGGGGAACAGAAACTAAACAAGCAA
>NW_025962457.1:0-13623 GCF_017589495.1 Alosa alosa
TGTCTGTCTGATGGTCTGTCTGTCTGTTGGGAGTGTCCTAGTTCAGCTAGAGGTGCTCTGCCTTCCCAAGTCACATAACCTCTTTTTGCGCCCAGGCAAGGCACCTAACCCTCCTGCTCCCGGCCCGGCTGTTGGTGGCTACTGCTCGGGTTAATGTGTGCTTCACCTCTGTGTATGTGTGTGACAGTAGAGTCACAGTTGGGATAAATGCAGAGACCAAATTTCCACAGGATCAAAAAGAGTATATATACTTATGCTTATGCCAAAAGCTGTCCAGAAGTGACTGGGCTTTTCATTCTGCCGTTTACAAACACGGAGGGTGTTTTGGGGGCCGCTCCAGTGACCACGCAGGTTGGGTGAGAGCGTTCCAGGATATATTTAGGTGTTTTGGTCCTTGCAGCATGCGCTGCACACTCGTGCCCTACACCTGGTGGCCCTTTGTTGATTTCAATGTCAGGTTTCGTGCGTGCTCGGTATGTGTAACTACCCTAAACTGACTTATCTATCTTAAATCTCCTTGTTACCATCCTACTTTCTACGGATTTACTGGCTACCGATTATATCAGCTCTTGCATAAGCTGTTGTTTGTAGAGGCTTTGGATTATCGGACTCTATAACCTTGATGCAGCCAAACTTTCGCGTGGTGCGTTCGCGTTTGGCCAGGTATGGGGCTGCAAATATGCGGACCGGAAGCGATATCTGGAAGAAAGCATCAAGGTTCCTTCTAGCGTCTCCTCAAAACTAGTGACTCAATAAAAGTGGGATCTGGATTACTTACCGCTACCTGTGTTGAGTTATCAAGGAACTGCACGATGCTCGCTGTTGCTAGCCAACTAGCAAACAAACGTTTTAAAACAGTTGACACGAGCCCACAAGCCATGACCGATGCCTCCCCTCAGCTGTGCACCAGGCTGCGACTCATGCATCCTTCTCAGCCGAAAAGATAGTGGGCTGGAAGCCAGAATAGCGACCCTCCATCAGATTGAGAAGGATGAACAGTTCCTCGACACGCCATAGTAGAAATAGCGTTACCTCTCACACACGCGCAGTACAGATGCTGGTTGCTCTGTCCTCCAATGCTTTATCATGCCATGCGCTGTTGCAGCTTCTGTCCTGTTGCCCTCTCCCGGCCTCTGCTGAGGAACCAAGCCTGCTCTGCTGGCCAGCTCCCTCCACACCAGCCTGGGCTGGCAGAGCGAGCATGCAACACGGCCAGGCGGTCGGACCCGACGCAGAGCCCAGCCCAACCCTGCTCACGACTGGAAGGAAATGCAGCCATGCCATTCTGACCCGAGGATGAGGCCCTCCAGCCCCGAGACAACCATCCTGGTCCCTCCTCAAGAGTGGTAGCCCCCGACCCCCTCACGGGACCTCTCGGCCTCCACCTGGGTGTGGCGTTCCATGGTTGGGGAGACCTCTGCATTCCCCATCATGCTGGTTACCAAGGTCTACTGCTTCCCACAGGCAGGTCCTTGACATCCAGCAACTCCCCGGCGTCTGGCTGTACCAGGTGTGGCATGCGTGCATTGGGCACGAGCGACATCAGAGATAAGCAGTCGAGTAGCTGCAGGAAAACTACCAGCATCACCACACTCTGATGGGCTGGCTTGTCATCTCGGACTCCACCACCTCTACAGAAAGGTGCTGAGAGATATGGTCCCGAACTATTGATCCACGCTGGCTCCAAGCGGCTACTCTAAAGCTTACTGGCATGCCTATGTCCAGCAACTGGAATTTGTGCAGGAGGCCCAGTATGCTGAAGCGTGATGGTCTCCACCCAAACCAACATGGAGCCAGGCTACTCTCCTGACAACAAGCGTCCACACTGGAGACATTGACATTCTGTGGAAAATGTGCAGATTCCGCCCCAGGTATTGATTGATGGCATTATATACACATGTGGATGGGTCTGAGAGAATGTTTTTCTGCGGGTAACATACAGTACTGCTGCGGAATCAAAGCTGTGGTGTTACCCAGCCGCTGACTTATGCTATAGTTCTATTCAACGTTGATTTCTACCCAGCGATATGGTGAAAAAGAAAAAACAGGTAGGCTGAAACCTAACAAATATTCTTTCCTTTTCATATATTCCTCTCAAAAGCCAGAGGCATTTTCCTTCTTATGGGTTTACTAAAATGGGTGCACTTCACTACTTCCGGAAACCTTTGCAATCAATGATTTGTGGTGAAAAAGGTAGGTTTCGACATTGTTGAAATTAGCTGACTTCAGACGTGAAGCTATTCGCGTTGAGACTTGTCCCCCAAATTCTTCCTCAATTTAGATGAAGACAAGCGAGAGGTGGGTGGGTGCTCCATTCTTTCTCGGTGTCTCTCTGGTTACACAGGTCAACTTTGGTAGTCGCCTCAGCGAGTATATTGCCCTCCTCTGAAGGCCCAGTTGTACTTCTATTAACCTTATACGCCCTCTAAACTATGGACTGGCTTTCGACCAGTTTTCTGTGAACTTATGTAAGCTCATCATCACTAGCTATGATGGGATAATTGTAAATGGCTTAATTTCAATATTCATGTCAATAAGACAACTGATGCTAAAGCCAGTAAGTTCCTTAATGTTGGATATTTAGAGCTAAAGCAGCATGTTACAGGGACCCACCCACAACCTTGGCAACATTCCCTCGATCTAATGCTTCCAGAGGGATAGAAGTCACAGACTTATCAGTAACGATATAAATATGTCTGATCATCATTGTGTACTTTTAATATTGTACTACTCCAAAAATTATCCCTAAATTGCAATCAAATCGCTAATTTGACATTAGAGCAGAACAGCAGTTCATTCTTATAGACTCCATAAATTTAGATATTTTGCTATCATCCCATTGACTGTAAATGGTAGAGGCTCTTAATCGTGGAATTAGGCGCTCTGGTTTCTTGACAGATGGCACCTCCTTAAAAGACTAAAAAGGCCCCTGTAGCAAACTGACACCTTGATGAACGAAAATATCCATGATCCTAAAAAGATCATGTAGGAAAGCTGAGAGAACATGGAGAAAAACTAAGTTACAGGTTCACGTGCCATTCCTAAAGAAAAAATTGCAAATTATAATAGAGCTATTCGGAATGAGAGGAGGGAACCACTTCTAAGGTAATTGCTGAAAACAGTAGAAACTCTAGGGTGTTGTTCTCTACCATTGATAGGCTATTTGCATCAAACACCTTTTTGACACACCTAGTCAGGCATCCTCCTCTAAGATGCGAAGAATTTGCAGACTTCTTCAAAAACAAAGTCATTTTCTATAAGGGAGGCTATTGGTAACACAAGTAATATGTTTGATAGTACACCCAAAAACAGCCCCCAAAAATTAAGGTCCTTTAGCACTATTACTCAATCTGAGCTTGGTAAAATTATATAACTCAAACCGGCTCTTTCAACATGTGTTTTAGATCCAATCCCTACTACATTCCTCAAAAAAGCATATGAAGGCTTAGCTCCTTTTTTCTCAAGGTAATAAATACCTCATTAGAAACAGGTATATTTCCAACTGCTTTTAAAACCGCTGTTGTGAAACCTTTACTTAAAAGTCAAAACTTGACCATACCAATCTGAGCAACTACAGGCCTATATCAAATCTATGGATTTTTGAGCAAAGTACTTGAAAAAGTTGTTTGCAATCAGTTAAATACCTTCCCCTAACGAAAAACAGTATCCTTGAAAATTCCAATCAGGTTTTAGATCAAATCACAGCACAGAAACGCTCTCTAGTAAAGATAGTCAATGATCTCAGATTAGCTACCGACTCAAACAAAGTCTCAATCCTTATTCTTCTGGATTTGAGTCGTGCATTTGACACCATTGATCATAGCATCCTAATTCACCGCCTTTGCAAAGTGGGTGGGTCTCTCTGATAATGCTCTAAACTGGTTTCAAACCTACATTACTAAGGCAGAGATTTTTATATCAGTCTAGGAGATCATGTATCTGAAAACATGACTTGCCTTTTGAAAGGGTGGCCCAGGGAGCTGCCTTTGGTCCTGCCATTTTTCTATATATGCTCCCATTGGGAAACGTCATAAGTCAGCATAATGTAAACTTCCACCACGCCCAGATGATACCCAATTGTATCTTTTCTGTGGAGCCAACTAACCCAGATGGCCTTTGCTCCCTCACTGCATGCCTAACCTCCATTAATCAGTGGATGAGCAAAACTTTTTGAAACTAAATGATGACAAAACAGAGGTACTTCTGGTTGGACCAAAACTAAAGCGAGATATTATTCTTAGTAATCTGGGGAACTTGGCACACCAGGTCAAATCAAAAGTAACAAGCCTCAGTGTCATCTTAGATGCAGAGTTAAGTTTAAGCCCCATATCAGTAAAGTTACTCAGACAGCCTATTTCCACTTGAGAAACATTGCCAAAGTGGCCCTTTTTAACTCAACAAGATGCAGAAAAGCTAATTCACGCCTTTATCACTAGCAGGTTAGACTACTGCAATGCACTTTTCACTGGTCTTCCCAAAAACATCTAAAGAATTGGCACTCATACAGAACTCTGCGGCTAGACTTTTAACTAAGACTAAGAAGAGAACACATCACCCCTGTGTTGGCTGAACTGCACTGGCTCCTATTTCCTATAGAATTGATTTTAAGGTTATGTTAATTACTTACAAAGCTCTGAATGGCATAGCACCTTCATATATCTCTGAGCTTTTAATATCTTATCAACCACAAAGGAAACTTAGATCATCCAATTCTAATCTTTTAATCATTACCCAAAGTGCTCCACAAACAAAGTGGAGAAGCTGCGTTTATCCATTATGCCCCAAACTATGGAACACCCTGCCTCTGTACATCAAGCAGGCGAAGTTCAGTAAATATTTTTAAAAAGATCTGAAAACATACCTGTACAGGAAAGCTTTTAGTTAACTCATCTTATCCTGTAGACTACATTTTCAGATTATTCTACATCTGCTACTATTGGAGGGCGAGCCAGCCAGAAGCGGATGGGCTCCCCTATTAAGTCAGGTTCTGCTCAAGGTTTCTTCCTGGAATATGGGAGTTTTTCCTTGCCACAGTTGCCATATAGCGTGCTTGTGGGGGTAAGAGGGTTAAGGCTGCCAGTCTTATGGCGTCATTTTCTATATTTTTGATATGTTGCTGAGTATAACATAAACAGCAAAGAAAAGTGATTGATAATGACTGACTGACTATTATTGTGTTACATGTTTCAAAATGTAAAGCACTTTGAGCTGCATTCTGTGTATGAAAGGTGCTATACAAATAAAGCTTTATTATTATTATTATTATTATTACTTTTTCCACACGCTAAGTTCTAACACACATAGGCCTATCCCCTCTCGCTTTTCTCTCTCTCCATCCCTGCACGGTGCTTTCTTAAAGGAGCTGCACCATTTTACAACAATTGCATCTACATTTTCATATTAGAATGTTTTGTCAAGTGTAATCTTAAACTACCGTGATCAATTTAAGTTCCGCGTGCCCCCTTTCGTCATGGAAGCAGTAAGTCAGTCGCATCAAAAATAGTAGTGGCACCCAAGTGACACCTTGTGGTTGTTTGTGTCAACTGCAGTTTGTGCCATTTCTGCTGAGAAAATGGGGTGCGTGATTCATGAAGGAACCCGTCCAAACTTAACGGGGACCCACTGTACTTAATAAACGACTGTTGTCTCTAAAGGGTCCATGCACATCTCCGTAGCATGACCTACCTTTGTGAAGTTGCCTTGTGCCGGTCTCTACTGTATTCTGCCCTGTGACACCTTTTTTTTCTGATAATGCCCCGCTCTTTTCCCGGAGTTTTTGCCCAAACTGCCCCAGTCAGTTCTACAGTTTTTTTTCAACTGCTTACACACTAAATCTTTTCTTGTCACACAATCTTCCAAACATCATAACCCCACACCAAATATGCAAAACCATACACTAATTCTCAGTGTCTGACTCAGTTTTCAATTAACTAAAACACATTTTGCAAAACACCACACACAATTTTCTACCTAACACACAACAATCTAACAGGAAGTAACTTGATTTCATTTTTTCAAACACAACCCATCAAAATGCCACTACATCACCAGTGCTTCACTCTCTCTCTTCACATGTGTAGACACTCTTTACTTTACTGAACACAATCATTGCCTTAGTATAGGTCTATGAATAGATATACTCTATATATAGGTATGGACCCTTTCAATCTGCTCCTAGAGGATTTCCGGTTGAAATATTCAGAACCAATGCAGATACTTTGAAAGGGAAATTACAGTAATCGGACTTACAGTAATGTTCTACAAAAAGTAAATTTTGTCTTTTACTCTATTTTTGTTTGTCCCCATGTGACAGTACCATTAGCTCAATACATTTTTATGTGCCTCCAGAAATGCCTTAGGAACGCTTAGGATTGTTTGTTTCTGCAGTTGAAAGGGTCTATAGGCCTATGAATACATACTGTACACGACCCCCATCCATCATATGGAAATACATATAGAAAGCCTAAGACAGAAGAGCTTTAGGTTTTGAGCAACAGTGTGTACATGATGTATCCAAAATGTCATATTATGAAAAAAGTGTTTGTAATGTGAGGTGAATGTTTGGTTTACAAACATGCCCACCTCAGTCTTGAAATCGTTGACTTCAAAAAAAAAAAAAACTGACACATTTCTGCAGTTAAACAACAATAAAACAAACCCAGAGGCCCTCTGGTGCATTAGTCCTTAACTTCTCCATATAATATTGTAACAATCTTGCAAAGTTGTTTTAGAAAGGTCTTTATTGGTTACGCACCAAAACACACAAACTTTAATGCGGGCCAGACCTGGCCCCTTATGCTCCAGCACTAAACATCTATGTGAGGCTGTATCTACAACACACACTAGTTAGACCGGTTATGAACACTGTAATCAACTATAAACATAAACACGACAGTCAGGACGACAACATTGGTAACTTGCATGGTTAACATTAACATTCAACATAACACATCAACCTAACAGCATCATGGGAGCACAGTCATCAACAGCTAGGCTCAGATCATTACAATATATAGAATATATATATATATATATATATATATATATATATAATATATATATTAGAGATGCACCGATATGGAATTTTAGGGCCGATAACAATAACCAATATTTATTGGTTTGTTGTGGCCGATACCGATACGATAACCGATAATATTACTCTTGAAAAAAAATTGTGAAAAGTGATTTGGGGAAAGCATTTAATAAGACATCATAATAGTCCTCAATAGTACAGCAGTCAACATAACAGTAGCCTAACCCTACAGTATGTGTGGCTCCTTTAAGTGAACCTGACGTCAGTGAATTATGAAAAGTGAGTGGCTAGAGAGTATAAATCGTTTTCATTTAGGACTAAACACTCATAAACGGCTCAGCTGGAAATAAGCTACAGTATTGCGACCAAATCAGAGTTTGTGAGGGAAACTTAGGTTTAGTTTCAACTGTGGGTAACTGAATAAAGCTGCAACTCCTCAGACTGTATCTTATGTCCGTCTACTCCGTTGCGCACAACCTGCTGCAGCAGAAATGAACGGGATGTAGCCCCGAAGGTTATAATAACTTATTATGATGACCTGTCTGGAACTGAAGCAGGAATGGTTAGCATATTTCTAGGTAATAATACAAAACCCAAGCTAAAGTAATGAAAATATAATACTAAAACACAACTTAGAACTAGGCTTACTTATGTACTCTTCCCATAATGAGTTTATTTGTTTCCCGACCAGCGGTAAAGTGCAAAACACATCAGCACAAGACGACTCTAGATAGGGCTGAGCTCCGCTCTGGCAAGGTTAAATGTTGGATCATTCACGAGAGGATTTTGAGATGCACAGATTCCCAAATGAGCGATATCCACAGATTTTGTTAGAGTGGTGAAATACATTCACACCGCTGACATTATATTGAGGAAAACGTATAGCCAACCAAGCTCAAGTAGCTCAGTGTAGCCAGACGGACCTTACGTAGGCCTAAATTAGGACTTTAAAAATATTGGTGCAAATTATCAGCCAGAATTCTGTTATCGTACCGATAATAATATTTTAATTTTTTCACTTATCGGCCAATAATATATCGGCCGCCGATGTATCGTGCATCCCTAATATATATATATATATAAGCCTTCTGCTCTCATTCACACATTCACATAAACAGGTGAGAGCTTCTGGTGCCCTAGTCCTAACCTTCTCCATATAATATATATAATAGCCTTCTGCTCTCATTCACACACTCACATAAACAGGTGAACGCTTCTGGTGCCGTAGTCCTTACCTTCTCCATAGCCTTCTGCTCTCATTCACACATTCACATAAACAGGTGAGAGCTTCTGGTGCTCTGCTCTCTGACAGGTCAGTGTGGCTACCATTATCACCATCATGTGTCTTCTGTTCGAGATGGATCAGCTTCACAATGACACGGACACCTCTGGGAGTGTGGTGACGGCTGGTCAGATAAGAGTGTGTGTGTTTCTGCTCCTCTGGGAGTGTGGTGACCATGAAGTAGATTTAGGTGGGATGCTAAGGACTAGTCCTAATCAATATTTTAAGATGACAAAATTGTCCCCACCAATATTTTAGCTAACTTATTTTGTGCTGCTGATCATTCCGACAGCCAGCACAACAGTACAAGAAACGTCGTCATATGATTTGCTGAAAAACAGAGGGGGAGGGGGAAGGGTTATCTGACATGCACGCTACAGTAGGCCGACACGCACGGAGAATGTCAAAGCACAGGCTACTGTACTTGTTTGCACCGGCAGTCAAGCGAACGGGTGTGTCAACGACAACGGTAAGTTAGGGCTGTCTGCCATTACATAGCCTATCCCAAAAAAGGCCAGAGTAAAACATTGTGATATTCCCTTTGCCCTTCAGCATGTACATGTTTGCCCCTTTTTGTGATTTGTAGATCAGCTTTGCCACCCCAAAATACAAAGCTAGTACCAGTCTAGGCAAAATAATTAGCCATACAAACTGGCAACTGGTGACCAGGCTTTCAAATGCGGATTTTACTGTGTAAAATAGGGGTGGGCATATCGATCCAAATATCGATAGTATCGATACCAACATTGGTATTGGTATCGGATCGATACCAGCGTGATGGGATCGATACTTTAATTTTAGTTCACTTTCAATATCTCTTAATTTGTTCAAAATGTTCCTGTTTCACCAAGGGCTAGCCTACAGTCATGCAAACACCATTCCTTTAACTTTTTGCATGCCCGCTTTGCAATGTTATGTTGCTGAAATGTTTGTAACTATTAACAGTGGAAATCATAAAATCATTAGTCATAGAAATTTATTCAAATTTAGTATATTGATGTTTTATTCATGTCATAAATCATGACACACTGTTCTCCCCTATATAAAAGTATATAAACTGCTTTTAGTCACAAATATCAGTATTGGTATCGGTATCGGCAATACTGGCCCTATATTTAATTGGTATCGGATCGAAACCAGATTTTACAGTGTCGCACACCACTAGTGTAAAATAGCCTTAGCCGTTAGGATATTTCCCAGGATATTGTCACAGCTAAGCTAGCTTCTGTAATCTTTCAACCAAAGTTAGGAGTCATGTTGAATAAGGGTGTGCCACACGGACAGTCACATAGGCTGTAAGTCACCATCACTGACTGTTAGGCTAATTGGGCTACCAATCTTGCAGTCGCAATAAACAATGGATCCGAGACATTTTCCTGTTCCTATATTCTGTTTATGTAGGCTAATGTATTTGTGAATGTAGCCTGCACAATGCAAAGAAATAAAAGATAAACTGGTGCATTTCCATACTCAAAGAAATGAACATTGTGAGACACCTATCTCTTCTATGATCTCATCCCAGAAAGATTTTCTTTGACTTGTTAGTTTTTTTAACATTTATTTTATCTAATGACATAGCAAACATGCTGAATTGAATCCATATATCCTTGCACTTGCAAAACTATTTTTCAGCAGTGGTGAAACTCAGTACTTAAGTAAAAGTACAAATAAGCAAAGAAATATTTACTTTAGTAAAAGTAAAAGTACCACAATGACAACCATACTTAAGTAAAAGTAAAAAGTACCTGCTTTTAAATGTAATTTAAGTATTAAAAGTAAAAGTATTTGCATAATGATTTATTCTCTTAATATATATTCTAATAAAAAAATAATTATGGGCTGTGACATTTGAATTAAGCTAGTTTTAGGTTATACTAGGCTAGATAGTTTTAAGCTAATGTAATTGTGCTTTACCAGCCCAGTTTACATTCTGACTTAGGCCTACAATTCTGGAGAATGTAATTCTGGTTATCTACTAGGTGATCTGCTGAGTTAATTTAATATCATTCAAAACAAGACAAGGGAAACGTCCGATGGATCCTAATGACAATTCTGCTGGTCCCGATTGAACAGAAAAGTTGTTGAGAAAGGTGTGTTTATGATAAGGTTCAGTTTCACTTGCGCAGACGCACATAGACATTGAACGAGCGTGCATACTATCCCCCAATTTTAGGCTATGCCTCTTTATTTGATTAAACACAATTACAAAATATTTCCTAATCTGCAAAATGTTTAGGTTTTTTTGGCCAGCGGTTCTATAATAGTCTACCATTCATTTGTGCCACAAATGATCAGATGTGTGACAGACGCATGACCATAGCCTGTAACTTCGCTGCTCAGCGATAGCAATCTCATCGGGGAGGAGGCCCCTAATACCTCCATGGGAGGCCCTAACGCTGCAGGTAATAGACAGGGAAAGGCAAGCATAGCTCGGGGCACAGAACACATTTGCATGTCCAGTGTAGCCATGGGTCTGGTGAATATAGCCTACCAAATGCAGATGGCTACAAGCTCACGCTTTGCCCGGTCTAGACTAGCCTATGTTTCAAAGCTTAAGAAGCGGGGCACGTAGCGCTCTAGAATCTCAACCCAGCCCCCTGGTAAAACAAACGTGTTTGTCAGAGACAAAAAAACTGATCATAAAATGTAGTAGCCTGGCGGGCCATCTTATATCATTGAAATGTATAGTCTGGAATCGAACCATTTACCTTGCTTAATCCAAGGGGCGGGCAGAGAATTGTCTTTCAAACTGCCTAGGCATGCAATAGGCCAGCTTCACGACCATATCCGGTATCCGATCGACAAACAGCAAACACATCCCTTCTTCGAAAGGAATTACTTAAGTGCATTGTGTTGCTCAACTTTCAAAGAAAAAGCACAAATCCAAAGTTGACGCCAACGCCGATTCAAACAACCGCTCTTCGTTAGCCATAGCCACCTTCCTTGTTGTTCACCGTCACATGACTGTCGTTATACTGTTAAGCCCGCCTTAAGACTCTCTAACAAAATAGAGCGCTGTGATTGGATGAAGTCCACGGCGTCAGCCAATAGAAATCCCTATGGTTTGATACTAGACGTACAGGCTGAGCAAATTAATTTGCCGCTTAGGGTGCGTCTAGATTTCTAGGCTAAAAATGTAGCCTAAGGTAAAAAGGAACGATGGTGTTGTAGAAATGTAGCGGAGTAAAAGTACAGATAATTGCTGCAAAATGTAACGAAGTAAAAGTCAAAAGTATGCACTATAGATTCTACTTTAAGTAAAGTACAAATGCGATTGGAAAATTTACTTAAGTACAGTAAGCAATTTGTAATTTGTAAAGTATCAAAAGTGCTAGGTTATCAATAGGGAAAAAGGGTGGAATGTCAGCACTTGCTCCCCATCAGGAATTTTTAATGACTCTCACCAGTGTGAAAGTCACTGGTGAAAGTCATTAAAAATTCCTGATGGGAGCAAGTGTGCAGACATTCCACCCTTTTTTCCTATTGATAGCCTAGCACTTTTTGTCTCTTTTTTTCCTTTTGATAGCCAATTGTCAAGGTGCTTTTAAATTTAGTCATTAATAACAACATATCCAACATAATCACATATTTGGAAGTACACAGACATGTACACGGAAAACTTCAAGCCCTTACTCTAATGTTAAAACTATCCACATACAAACAAACTCTTTGGCTTTGTCCTTTTTTCCCAAGTTCAAGTTAAACTGGTTTCCAAGTTCACTGGAATGTGTTGCTCACTATCTAAAGCCATAATCTCCTCTCTGTAAGGACGGGGACAGGTTCAACAGGAAATCTTTACGGCTCTTTTGGAGAGGAAGCTGAGCAACTTACTCATTATTGTGACTTTTTTTTGTCACAGTATTAATAACGTGTCGAGAAACTGTTTGATGGCCATAGATTTTTTGGGTTAGCTGGTCTATAGCTAAATTTAATGCAACAGTCAAACATGAGGTGTGATGAAGCACAAGGTTAAGCTGTTGGCTCTGTTCCAGAAATCAGAAGTGCTCTCTGAGCTCATCATTCCTTTTCGTTGAGAACCTGTGTGAGTTTCATAAAGGACACACTTATTGTGTGCCGATAATCAAAAGGCAGACAGAGGTTTGTCACACTGCTAATAACCTGTTGTAAACTGTCTGATGGCCAAGGATTAGGCTTTGTTAGGGTTAGATAGTCTACCTATAGCTAAAATCTAATACAACAGCCTAACTGGAGTTATGACAAGGCATAAGGTTAAGTTGTTGGCTGTGTTCCAGTAATGTTGCACTTTTAATTATTCTGTGTTGTCTTTATGTCTTTTACTATTCTACTTTACTTTTTTAAACATCTTTAAACTACTGCCCTGCATGTTTTTATGTAGCCTACTCTTTGCACTTGTTTATGTAAAGCACAGTGAATTACCCCAGTGTATGACATGTGCTAATAAAATTGCCTTGCACTGAAATGGTTGGGTCAGTAAGGACAGGGAAACACTTATGACCATAGAGGTTTTATTAAACTGTCATATCCAGGGAGGTCATTAAGCCAATCACTGTAGTTCTGGAACTGTTCCTCAGACACAAACATGTACAGTATGTTCTAAATAACAGTCATTCTAAGAGAGAAAATAGATACTTATGACATTTATGTGTCAGGCTGTCAGCTTTTGTACAACAGAAATGTCCATAATGGGCATCATCATATCACACATCAGTGTATAAACAATTAATAGATTTAGATACAATGTCCCCATACTCTTCCTTGCATTTCTGATTGCATTGTGACGTTTATTCTAGTTACAACACTGTTTCTGTAGGACTACCCATTGAATGTGTCCCATTTTGTCTTTCTTTGTAGGGTTTGAGTGTATCCCCTTGTTAAACTAACTATTAGTAATACTAAAAATGTGTTGACACAATTATATATATGGGAATCAGTGGACAATTAGGTCACAACAACATAGATTTGAATGGAGTGCTCAGAGAAAGAACACCCAAGAACTCAGGGAAAAACATAATTTATTATAGTAAGATGTGAACACTTTAGATCATAAAAAATCCCCCGGAATAGTAATGGATCCTTTTGGGCAGTATTTTACGTTAAGCTATGTTTTCCTGAAACAACAGACCTACTGTATATTTCAAAATATGCTTCCACACAGAACCCTATTATTATATCATTGAACAATACATGAGTCCTTTGGTATAACAGCATCAGGGAGTTTCAACATGGCAGCAAATGCACCAAAAGAAAAGGCCTAAAGAGACATACATGTAATAAACAGAAAATTCTATAATCTCTGGTTCCACTTTTAAAATCGTGGTTTAAAATC
>NW_025962458.1:0-13622 GCF_017589495.1 Alosa alosa
TGTTTCTCTTATCTTTCAGGAAGTCCAGTTTTGAAGGAGATGGACGGTGATGTTGGGGGAGAGGCACTGGCGTGTTAGGTTAGGGTTTATCCTTTACCAGGACCCCGGATCAGAGGGGAAGACCCCAGAGTCGGGTGGGGGTTAGATTAGGGATTGGGGTTAGGATTAGGAAATGGTAGGGGGTAGAGGTTAGGGTTAGGATTAGGAACTGGTAGGGGGTAGGGATTGTGGTTGGGGTTAGGAATTTGGTTGGGGTAAGGAATTGGTTGGGGTGGGGTTGGGTTAGGGTTAGGGTTAGGGTTAGGGTTAGGGTTAGGGTTAGGGTTAGGGTTAGGGTTAGGGTTAGGGTAGGGGTTAGGGTTTAGGGTTAGGGTTAGGGTTAGGGTTAGGGTTAGGGTTAGGTAGGGTTAGGGTTAGGTTAGGTTAGGGTTAGGGTTAGGTTAGGGTTAGAGGTTAGGGGTTAGGGTTAGGGTTAGGGTTAGGGTTAGGGTTAGGGTTAGGGTTAGGGTTAGGGTTAGGATTAGAATATAGAGAAGGTACAGGCAACTTGTGATAAGGGAGTAGGAATTGTGGCTTCGTGCCTGCCAAGGATCGAACCCGGGACTCCTGGGTGGTAAACCCCAGCTCATGCACACTGCCACCTGTACTTTTGGATATGGCTAAGAAAAGACAACCTATAAAAGAAAAAGGGGGGAAAAAAAAAAGGAAAAAGGGTGGGAATTGAACCCTAGTCCTCAGCGTGGCATACCCCAGGTTTACCCCTGAGCTATCGAGCAGATACTCACTTTGGAATCCCAATTGGATTTATCACAGAGGTTAAGGTTAGGGTTATGATATGATTTATACTTATCACTGAGGTTAGGGTCAGGGTTTGGGTTAAGGTTAGGGTTATGATATGATTTATACTTATCACTGAGGTTAGGGTTAGGGTATGGTTTTGATAAGATTTAGACTAAGCCATAAATTACACACAAAATGGAGAAGGGGAAAAATGGGGGGGGGGGGGGGGGGGCAGAGCCAGGAATTGAACCCAGGACTCCCGGGTGTCTGGTCGGCACTCTTCCTCTATACTGTTGAGTATAAGGCAGTTTCCTGAGAAAAAAGTAATCTATAAAACACATAATTAATAGCAAGAAACAAAGGAAATTAAAAAAATAATAAATAAAATAAAATAGAACTAATGAGGTGTTCCAACAGGAAAATCCTGGTTTTTAAATCCTAGTACTAAATAGACCAATCCTAATTGACTAAAGTGGCATACAGACACCCCAAAATCTGCAAGCAACACACTTTTTAACCCATTGTATACCTATGACATTCTACAAGAGTAGACTTAGTTAATTTTTTTTTTTTTTTTTTTTTTTTTTTTTTTTTTTTTTTTGGGGAGAAAAAATTAAGAATACAATTTTCTCACTTTAGAAGTTTTTTTTGAGGGTTTTTGTACAGTAAAATTTTATAGTCTGTGTTGATCATCTTGGTCTCTAAGTTTCCCAAGTAAAACTAACATGGTCTCCATAAAAGTCAAGACATCACTTTGTTTAAACCCATACTAGTATTAAACACTGGAACGTCAAAAGATGCTCTAGAACCCTAGACAACAATCAACAAGGACAAGGGAGACACAGCCACAGGTTCGCTTTTATTGGTAACAATCCTGGAAAGGAGCAGGCAGAATAAGGAGGTTCAAATGATGCTAATAACACAGTAATGGTAAGATCCTAATAAGGTAATAGACCAGTAATACACTAGTAATTCCACAGTAATAGTATCCCAATAAGGTAATACACTAGTAATTACGCAGTAATAACATGATCTTAATACGGTGATACACTAGTCATACACTAGTAATTACATGAGGCGTAAATTACCATTTTTCATTTAAGCCCCACGGTTCAATTGTGTTAAGTTTTAACATCCACCTACGTTCAACATTCAGTCTATGTTGCTTGGTCCAGGAATGGTCTGATTGGAGGCCCATGATTCTAAGCTGATCAATGGAATGAGTTTTGAAAATGGTTGTAAACGCACCTATCCTTGTTCTTACGGATGTAGTAAAGGTGTTGTCTGACTCGTATTTTCATAGAATGTTTGGTTTCACCAATGTATAGGGCACCACAAGTCATGCATTTAACGGCATAGACCAGATTTACAGAGTCGGGTTCAAGGCGTCTAACAATTGGTGCACCCTTACCTGTGAGGGAGTTAACTATGTAATGTGGGAACAGAAAAGGCCCATTTTCCCGCTGTGGACGGTCAAAACGTGTATGAACTAGCATGTCTTGTAAGTTCCTGTTTCTCCTATATGCAGAAACCAGGCGGAAGTCTTTGAGTTCAGGAAGTTGGTGTTGTACTTGATAAAAGTGATTTTTTAAGGCTCTGTTCACACCAGACAACTGTGTATGAAAGGTGTGAACAAAAGGAATTAAGGTGGTCTGCCCAGAAAAGTCTCTACGCACCTCCTGATACCGATCAAAGGAACGCCTAACCTCAGACTTGATGTCCCTCAAGAATCTCCTGCTATACCCACGGGACGAAAGCAGCAGCAAAGCGTTCTAGTGGCCTTTTCAACATCCTCCTCCAAGGAACAGATCCTTCTAAAGCGTATAATCTGGGATTTTATAATACCCTCAAAAAGTATGTTTAGGATGGAATGATGATTTATGTAAGAGGGCATGTGTATCAGTACTTTTAAAGAATACACGGGTGGCCAATTTTCTCCTACCCTCGCCCCCATCCTCAACCATGAAAACCTCAGTATCCAAAAATTCCAAACGCTCGGTCTGAACATTGCTAGTAACCTTAATAGAAGGATGGTGTGTATTAAGAACCTCTACAAAGTCCTGAAAAGCAGTCAAACCATGGCTCCAGAGACCCCACACATCATCAAGGTACCTAAAGTACATATCTGGAAGGAAGCTGCACTTGGGGAAGGCCGTCTCCTCCCAAGATGCCATGTAAATATTGGCATACGAGGGAGCAAACGTCTTCCCCATAGCTGTGCCATGTATCTGTAAGTAATGCTTACCATTAAAACAAAAATCATTTCTAGTAAGGCCCAATCGTAACAATTCCAGCACCGCTCCATCTGGCCGGTCAGGGTCTGGATATTTCCTGAAGGCCTCCTGCACAGCTATCAAGCCCAGTTCTGTAGCAATGTTGGTGTACAGTGATGTAATGTCAATGGTAAACAAAATGGTATTCTGCGGTATAACCAAGTCCCTAATCTTTGCCACAAAGTCATAAGTGTCTTTAACATAACTTAAATGACGTTGTGAAATAGGATTAAGAAAGAATTCTATATATTGTGCTATGTGGTATGACTCTGACCCGCAGTCACTTACAATCGGACGTCCCGGTGGTATCCCTGGAAGAGGCCAGGTGTCTAGCTTTTTATGGACCTTGGGCAGTAAATAGAACAGTCTAACCCGGGGTTCATCCGGACCCACCAAAAATCTCCTCTGGCGTTCGGTAATGAAGCCCTGGCTCTTAAGGCGATCCAGAATGGGCTCCTGGAGCTCCCGGGTGGTCATCTGGATCGGTTGTTCAAGAGGGATGTAATGCTCTGTTCTAGATAACTGCCTCTCTGCTTCGCGCAAGTACTGGGCCCGGTCCATAATGACTATCAACGAGCCCTTATCCGCTGGCTTCATCACTAAAAGTTCATTCTGTTGTAATTGACTAAGGGCTGACCGCTGTACCGAGGTGAGATTGCTAACGGGGGGATCCCCGGAGCCGAGACAAGCCCGCTCGACCAGGACCAAATCTTTTTGACAGAGTTGTATTATGTCATCTGAAATTTGGTTTTCTGGGGGTTCCCAACTAGAGGGATTTTGAAAGGGGCAGACTTCGCCAGAGTTATTATAATCAAAAAAATCCAATAATTTGAGTCTTCTGTGATAGGTGTGAAGATCTTTGCGAAGTCTATTCTTGTCTAGATGTTGGGGCGTAGGAATGAAACTGAGGCCCTTGCTAAGTACCTCAATTTCTGACTGATTTAAGACAAAATGGAGTGATAAATTCATAATATTGTTAACAACTACTGGGGCTGTAGGGCACCTAGTCCCCCTGTGCAGTTTAAATGTTGAAGCCAAAGGTGAAGCATCCTCTCAGCTGTCTTTTTTATGCCAGTGAATCCTATCCTGGGAATTAACATAAAACTGTTGACTATCTAAAGAGGGTAAGAAGTACTTATCCTTCTTCTCCACTCTACGGTTGAACTCACAAATGCGTTCAATGGAGCTGACATCCAATAATCGGGAGTAGGTAATCTGGGCAACATAAACTAAAGCATTTGGGAACCTGGCAGTGCAGGTCCGATAAAGCTCTAAAAATTGCTTCCAAGTGGTTAATGGTTCATTCAAGTTGGTACAATTGATGATACCTGCCGAGATGATAACCACCTCAACCTGATCGTGTAAACCAAGCGGTTTGACTAGTTCCGTAAGGTGATGGAAGGCCGCCCCCGGGAAGCTATCTATTTGTATACTGGAATTTTGGAACGATGGTATCCGGCTCAAATTGGAGTCTCCAAAAATTACTATAGGTTTTCTAATGGTTAAGGCCCAATCCCGACCCTTCATGTGTCTAGTAGGATAGAACAGAGGAGAGGTCTCAGGAGGACAAAGACCCGTGCTTAGAGGTAAGGAGGTGGACTCAGATTGGCCTCTGGTTGTGGTGTCATTAAGGACCTTTGTTCGGGGCTCAATCATCCTAGTCCCATTATCCAAACCCTGTATTGCAGTAGGTCTCCGTCCAGAGTACTCTCCCCCACTAGCATCTATGGAGGAAGAAGGAAAGACATTATCCACAAGCTTGCTTTTTCTCTTACTACAAGATAGTCTGTTTTTAACAGTTTTCGGGGGTACAGGATTAATTACTAGAGGAGAAAGAGAAACTGCCGCTTGCACAGAGGCGGCCTTCACCATTCCAGGTCTTAAAGACTCGTCAGTAGTCTGCTCTATGTGGTCAGGCACAGTAGGGTCAGGGGATATAACGGTTGCCAAGTTGGAAAGAGGCAGAGGGGCATCAAGTTCGAGGTCTGATAAATCCAAAGGAGAAATCGCCTCTGGTCCAATGATCTGTGCTATGACGGGTCTCTGTTTAGGGACCACGTCTATGACTGGAGAAGATGTCAAGGGTTCAATGTTATTAACTGGTTGTAACCCCTCTTGAGGTGCAATGACCTGTGCTCGGACAAGGATCTGTTGAGGGACCATACCTAGAGACGCGATGTCAAGGGCTCAATGTTATTAACTGGTTGTAACACCTCTGGTGGTGCAATGACCTGTGCTACAACCGGTCTCTGTCTTGGGATCCTGCCTAAGGCTGGAGGTGAGGTTGAACCCTCAATGTTATTAACTGGTTGTAAACCCTCTTGTTCCAGTAATCCTTTAGTTGTTGCAATGGAGCTATCTGTTAACTTTCTCCCATATCTAGACTTAGCCCATTTGATCGCTTTGTCAAAGGCCTCCAAATTAAAGTTTTCCAAGCCAATTAACAAAGTGGAGATGGTAGCATCATAGTGTTCCAAAAGAATTTTCTGAATTTCTTTCATCCAATTATTAGTCATTTTAGAAACCCTATTGGTAGTGGAAACTGAAGGGCAAGCTGGTTTAATGAATTTTGTTAATCTTTGAACCTGCTTAGTCATGCCTGGGGGGAGTAGGCCCTGTTGAAAGGTCCTATTCAATATTTCAGAATGATGTGTAGCCTGAAGAAGTTTAAAGTATTTCTTTGTAAGTTGAAAAGAATTGGTATCCAACCTAGTAGTAGTGCGAACCTGACGACTGGACTCACCTTCTCCCTGCAGAGTGGAGAGCACCTCATAGCGATTATGGAGTGGTACACTCATGTTAACGCCACTCCAAAGTCAGAAAAATAGTTTAAAAGAGGGCAGGAGAGAAGGAGAATTGCAAAGAGTACAGGGACAGAGTGAAAGAGACTAGGAATAAGTGCTAAAAAGGACAAAACAATAAGACAATTAATGGTTATTAGACAAACTGGCCAAAAAATTAAGTGTAAAAATACACAGAAATATTCCCCTTAAAAAACCAACCAAAATTCCATCAAAAATGGAAGACAAACATTTCAAGGCACCCACCTTTGGGTTAAGTCCACCTCCATTAAAAATTCTATAAAAAAAAATTCTTAAGGAGGGAGTGAGTGTCCAAAAATTCCTCAGGAATTCAATCAAAAGGTTCAAAAAAAGAAGTCTTAAAAATCCCTAAAGGGCATCCTTGGATTGTTGGAAAGCTCAATGATGTTAGTTGAGATCTTGAAACTCAGCAATTGGGTAAAGGCAATGCTATTAGGCTAGGCCCAAATTCACTCAAACATTTCTCAAACAGTTCACTGCAAGTCACAATTGGTGAAGAAGGGAAAAAAATGGTGCACCTTACAAGAAAGCCACTCCAAAGTGCTATATTCTAAGATGGTCAAACCACACAGCAGACATCAAAAAGAAGCTTTTACCAAGTCCCAGTCCGAGTGAGGATCTCCCAGAGCAAATAATCCCACACAATATCCACAGAAAAGTCCCAGAAAGACACGTTGACTCAATCCTGAAGAATCCTTGAGATGCAGAAAGTCTCCCAGTTAAAACTTTAAAAAGCGCAGCATTGTGCCCGACGTTTCATGTCGAGAGGCATTTCTTCAGGGGGCTAAGGACATGTGCTACAAAATGGAGTCTTTTTAAGCAATGAGTGTAGAGGAAATGGAGGCTAAGGGGAAGTGACACAAAAAGGTGGGGCCAGTCCACCAAAATAAAAGTTCATATCAAAATAAATATCAAGACATTTAAACAAAAAGAATAAGTGCTCCAAAATGGGTTTTAAATGGTGTTTAACATTAGAAAGAAAAAAAAGGAAAAACAAGAAACTGCTATATTTAAACTTGAATAAGGATTTTACAAGTCCTATTTCCTACATTAATATTACAAGTATATAAACTTTGGATGGTACATTTTCCAAATCACAAGGCACAGACAAGGTTAGGATTAGAATATAGAGAAGGTACAGGCAACTTGTGGTAAGGGAGTAGGAATTGTGGCTTCGTGCCTGCCAAGGATCGAACCCGGGACTCCTGGGTGGTAAACCCCAGCTCATGCACACTGCCACCTGTACTTTTGGATATGGCTAAGAAAAGACAACCTATAAAGAAAAAGGGGGGAAAAAAAAAAAGGAAAAGGGTGGGAATTGAACCCTAGTCCTCAGCGTGGCATACCCCAGGTTTACCCCTGAGCTATTGAGCAGATACTCACTTTGGAATCCCAATTGGATTTATCACAGAGGTTAAGGTTAGGGTTATGATATGATTTATACTTATCACTGAGGTTAGGGTCAGGGTTTGGGTTAAGGTTAGGGTTATGATATGATTTATACTTATCACTGAGGTTAGGGTTAGGGTATGGTTTTGATAAGATTTAGACTAAGCCATAAATTACACACAAATGGAGAAGGGAAAAAATGGGGGGCGGGGGGGGGGCAGAGCCAGGAATTGAACCCAGGACTCCCGGGTGTCTGGTCGGCACTCTTCCTCTATACTGTTGAGTATAAGGCAGTTTCCTGAGAAAAAAGTAATCTATAAAACACATAATTAATAGCAAGAAACAAAGGAAATTAAAAAAATAATAAATAAAATAAAATAAAATAGAACTAATGAGGTGTTCCAACAGGAAAATCCTGGTTTTTAAATCCTAGTACTAAATAGACCAATCCTAATTGACTAAAGTGGCATACAGACACCCCAAAATCTGCAAGCAACACACTTTTTAACCCATTGTATACCTATGACATTCTACAAGAGTAGACTTAGTTAATTTTTTTTTTTTTTTTTTTTTTTTTTTTTTTTTTTTTTTTTTTTTTTTTTTTGGGGAGAAAAAATTAAGAATACAATTTTCTCACTTTAGAAGTTTTTTTGAGGGTTTTTGTACAGTAAAATTTTATAGTCTGTGTTGATCATCTTGGTCTCTAAGTTTCCCAAGTAAAACTAACATGGTCTCCATAAAAGTCAAGACATCACTTTGTTTAAACCCATACTAGTATTAAACACTGGAACGTCAAAAAGATGCTCTAGAACCCTAGACAACAATCAACAAGGACAAGGGAGACACAGCCACAGGTTCGCTTTATTGGTAACAATCCTGGAAAGGAGCAGGCAGAATAAGGAGGTTCAAATGATGCTAATAACACAGTAATGGTAAGATCCTAATAAGGTAATAGACCAGTAATACACTAGTAATTCCACAGTAATAGTATCCCAATAAGGTAATACACTAGTAATTACGCAGTAATAACATGATCTTAATACGGTGATACACTAGTCATACACTAGTAATTACATGAGGCGTAAATTACCATTTTTCATTTAAGCCCCACGGTTCAATTGTGTTAAGTTTTAACATCCACCTACGTTCAACATTCAGTCTATGTTGCTTGGTCCAGGAATGGTCTGATTGGAGGCCCATGATTCTAAGCTGATCAATGGAATGAGTTTGAAAATGGTTGTAAACGCACCTATCCTTGTTCTTACGGATGTAGTAAAGGTGTTGTCTGACTCGTATTTTCATAGAATGTTTGGTTTCACCAATGTATAGGGCACCACAAGTCATGCATTTAACGGCATAGACCAGATTTACAGAGTCGGGTTCAAGGCGTCTAACAATTGGTGCACCCTTACCTGTGAGGGAGTTAACTATGTAATGTGGGAACAGAAAAGGCCCATTTTCCCGCTGTGGACGGTCAAAACGTGTATGAACTAGCATGTCTTGTAAGTTCCTGTTTCTCCTATATGCAGAAACCAGACGGAAGTCTTTGAGTTCAGGAAGTTGGTGTTGTACTTGATAAAAGTGATTTTTTAAGGCTCTGTTCACACCAGACAACTGTGTATGAAAGGTGTGAACAAAAGGAATTAAGGTGGTCTGCCCAGAAAAGTCTCTACGCACCTCCTGATACCGATCAAAGGAACGCCTAACCTCAGACTTGATGTCCCTCAAGAATCTCCTGCTATACCCACGGGGACGAAGCGCAGCAAAGAGCGTTCTAGTGGCCTTTTCAACATCCTCCTCCAAGGAACAGATCCTTCTAAAGCGTATAATCTGGGATTTTATAATACCCCGAAAAGTATGTTTAGGATGGAATGATGATTTATGTAAGAGGGCATGTGTATCAGTACTTTTAAAGAATACACGGGTGGCCAATTTTCTCCTACCCTCGCCCCCATCCTCAACCATGAAAACCTCAGTATCCAAAAATTCCAAACGCTCGGTCTGAACATTGCTAGTAACCTTAATAGAAGGATGGTGTGTATTAAGAACCTCTACAAAGTCCTGAAAAGCAGTCAAACCATGGCTCCAGAGACCCCACACATCATCAAGGTACCTAAAGTACATATCTGGAAGGAAGCTGCACTTGGGGAAGGCCGTCTCCTCCCAAGATGCCATGTAAATATTGGCATACGAGGGAGCAAACGTCTTCCCCATAGCTGTGCCATGTATCTGTAAGTAATGCTTACCATTAAAACAAAAATCATTTCTAGTAAGGCCCAATCGTAACAATTCCAGCACCGCTCCATCTGGCCGGTCAGGGTCTGGATATTTCCTGAAGGCCTCCTGCACAGCTATCAAGCCCAGTTCTGTAGCAATGTTGGTGTACAGTGATGTAATGTCAATGGTAAACAAAATGGTATTCTGCGGTATAACCAAGTCCCTAATCTTTGCCACAAAGTCATAAGTGTCTTTAACATAACTTAAATGACGTTGTGAAATAGGATTAAGAAAGAATTCTATATATTGTGCTATGTGGTATGACTCTGACCCGCAGTCACTTACAATCGGACGTCCCGGTGGTATCCCTGGAAGAGGCCAGGTGTCTAGCTTTTTATGGACCTTGGGCAGTAAATAGAACAGTCTAACCCGGGGTTCATCCGGACCCACCAAAAATCTCCTCTGGCGTTCGGTAATGAAGCCCTGGCTCTTAAGGCGATCCAGAATGGGCTCCTGGAGCTCCCGGGTGGTCATCTGGATCGGTTGTTCAAGAGGGATGTAATGCTCTGTTCTAGATAACTGCCTCTCTGCTTCGCGCAAGTACTGGGCCCGGTCCATAATGACTATCAACGAGCCCTTATCCGCTGGCTTCATCACTAAAAGTTCATTCTGTTGTAATTGACTAAGGGCTGACCGCTGTACCGAGGTGAGATTGCTAACGGGGATCCCGGGCGAGCAGGAGACAAGCCCTTCGACCAGGACCAAATCTTTTTTGACAGAGTTGTATTATGTCATCTGAAATTTGGTTTTCTGGGGTTCCCAACTAGAGGGATTTTGAAAGGGGCAGACTTCGCCAGAGTTATTATAATCAAAAAAATCCAATAATTTGAGTCTTCTGTGATAGGTGTGAAGATCTTTGCGAAGTCTATTCTTGTCTAGATGTTGGGGCGTAGGAATGAAACTGAGGCCCTTGCTAAGTACCTCAATTTCTGACTGATTTAAGACAAAATGGAGTGATAAATTCATAATATTGTTAACAACTACTGGGGCTGTAGGGCACCTAGTCCCCCTGTGCAGTTTAAATGTTGAAGCCAAAGGTGAAGCATCCTCTCAGCTGTCTTTTTATGCCAGTGAATCCTATCCTGGGAATTAACATAAAACTGTTGACTATCTAAAGAGGGTAAGAAGTACTTATCCTTCTTCTCCACTCTACGGTTGAACTCACAAATGCGTTCAATGGAGCTGACATCCAATAATCGGGAGTAGGTAATCTGGGCAACATAAACTAAAGCATTTGGGAACCTGGCAGTGCAGGTCCGATAAAGCTCTAAAAATTGCTTCCAAGTGGTTAATGGTTCATTCAAGTTGGTACAATTGATGATACCTGCCGAGATGATAACCACCTCAACCTGATCGTGTAAACCAAGCGGTTTGACTAGTTCCGTAAGGTGATGGAAGGCAGCCCACTCGAAGCTATCTATTTGTATACTGGAATTTTGGAGCGATGGTATCCGGCTCAAATTGGAGTCTCCAAAAATTACTATAGGTTTTCTAATGGTTAAGGCCCAATCCCGACCCTTCATGTGTCTAGTAGGATAGAACAGAGGAGAGGTCTCAGGAGGACAAAGACCCGTGCTTAGAGGTAAGGAGGTGGACTCAGATTGGCCTCTGGTTGTGGTGTCATTAAGGACCTTTGTTCGGGGCTCAATCATCCTAGTCCCATTATCCAAACCCTGTATTGCAGTAGGTCTCCGTCCAGAGTACTCTCCCCCACTAGCATCTATGGAGGAAGAAGGAAAGACATTATCCACAAGCTTGCTTTTTCTCTTACTACAAGATAGTCTGTTTTTAACAGTTTTCGGGGGTACAGGATTAATTACTAGAGGAGAAAGAGAAACTGCCGCTTGCACAGAGGCGGCCTTCACCATTCCAGGTCTTAAAGACTCGTCAGTAGTCTGCTCTATGTGGTCAGGCACAGTAGGGTCAGGGGATATAACGGTTGCCAAGTTGGAAAGAGGCAGAGGGGCATCAAGTTCGAGGTCTGATAAATCCAAAGGAGAAATCGCCTCTGGTCCAATGATCTGTGCTATGACGGGTCTCTGTTTAGGGACCACGTCTATGACTGGAGAAGATGTCAAGGGTTCAATGTTATTAACTGGTTGTAACCCCTCTTGAGGTGCAATGACCTGTGCTCGGACAAGGATCTGTTGAGGGACCATACCTAGAGACGATGTCAAGGGCTCAATGTTATTAACTGGTTGTAACACCTCTGGTGGTGCAATGACCTGTGCTACAACCGGTCTCTGTCTTGGGATCCTGCCTAAGGCTGGAGGTGAGGTTGAACCCTCAATGTTATTAACTGGTTGTAAACCCTCTTGTTCCAGTAATCCTTTAGTTGTTGCAATGGAGCTATCTGTTAACTTTCTCCCATATCTAGACTTAGCCCATTTGATCGCTTTGTCAAAGGCCTCCAAATTAAAGTTTTCCAAGCCAATTAACAAAGTGGAGATGGTAGCATCATAGTGTTCCAAAAGAATTTTCTGAATTTCTTTCATCCAATTATTAGTCATTTTAGAAACCCTATTGGTAGTGGAAACTGAAGGGCAAGCTGGTTTAATGAATTTTGTTAATCTTTGAACCTGCTTAGTCATGCCTGGGGGGAGTAGGCCCTGTTGAAAGGTCCTATTCAATATTTCAGAATGATGTGTAGCCTGAAGAAGTTTAAAGTATTTCTTTGTAAGTTGAAAAGAATTGGTATCCAACCTAGTAGTAGTGCGAACCTGACGACTGGACTCACCTTCTCCCTGCAGAGTGGAGAGCACCTCATAGCGATTATGGAGTGGTACACTCATGTTAACGCCACTCCAAAGTCAGAAAAATAGTTTAAAAGAGGGCAGGAGAGAAGGAGAATTGCAAAGAGTACAGGGACAGAGTGAAAGAGACTAGGAATAAGTGCTAAAAAGGACAAAACAATAAGACAATTAATGGTTATTAGACAAACTGGCCAAAAAATTAAGTGTAAAAATACACAGAAATATTCCCCTTAAAAAACCAACCAAAATTCCATCAAAAATGGAAGACAAACATTTCAAGGCACCCACCTTTGGGTTAAGTCCACCTCCATTAAAAATTCTATAAAAAAAATTCTTAAGGAGGGAGTGAGTGTCCAAAAATTCCTCAGGAATTCAATCAAAAGGTTCAAAAAAAAAGAAGTCTTAAAATCCCTAAAGGGCATCCTTGGATTGTTGGAAAGCTCAATGATGTTAGTTGAGATCTTGAAACTCAGCAATTGGGTAAAGGCAATGCTATTAGGCTAGGCCCAAATTCACTCAAACATTTCTCAAACAGTTCACTGCAAGTCACAATTGGTGAAGAAGGGAAAAAAAATGGTGCACCTTACAAGAAAGCCACTCCCAAAGTGCTATATTCTAAGATGGTCAAACCACACAGCAGACATCAAAAGAAGCTTTTACCAAGTCCCAGTCAGTGAGGATCTCCCAGAGCAAATAATCCCACACAATATCCACAGAAAAGTCCCAGAAAGACACGTTGACTCAATCCTGAAGAATCCTTGAGATGCAGAAAGTCTCCCAGTTAAAACTTTAAAAAGCGCAGCATTGTGCCCGACGTTTCATGCCGTAGAGGCATTTCTTCAGGGGCTAAGGACATGTGCTACAAAATGGAGTCTTTTTAAGCAATGAGTGTAGAGGAAATGGAGGCTAAGGGGAAGTGACACAAAAAGGTGGGGCCAGTCCACCAAAATAAAAGTTCATATCAAAATAAATATCAAGACATTTAAACAAAAAGAATAAGTGCTCCAAAATGGGTTTTAAATGGTGTTTAACATTAGAAAGAAAAAAAAGGAAAAACAAGAAACTGCTATATTTAAACTTGAATAAGGATTTTACAAGTCCTATTTCCTACATTAATATTACAAGTATATAAACTTTGGATGGTACATTTTCCAAATCACAAGGCACAGACAAGGTTAGGATTAGAATATAGAGAAGGTACAGGCAACTTGTGGTAAGGGAGTAGGAATTGTGGCTTCGTGCCTGCCAAGGATCGAACCGGGACTCCTGGGTGGTAAACCCCAGCTCATGCACACTGCCACCTGTACTTTTGGATATGGCTAAGAAAA
>NW_025962459.1:0-13589 GCF_017589495.1 Alosa alosa
CATCACATACGACTCTTGAACAGCGGGTTTCACTCTTGGCCCCTTAGTGGCAGTATGGGAGAATGACAGTCTGTTACATTTTCCATCACATACGACTCTTGAGTTAAGCGCTTTTTCAGTCTTGGCCCCTTAGTGGCAGTATGGGAGAATGACAGTCTGTTACATTTTTCCATCACATCACGACTCTTGAGTTAAGAGGTTTTTCAGTCTTGGCCCCTTAGTGGCAGTATGGGAGAATGACAGTCTGTTACATGTTCATCACATATGACTCTTGAGTTAAGCCTGGAGGTTTGCTAGGGCGGAATCATATCTGAACCCTTGGGTATACCATGGGTTTGAGATTTTTCGGCTCTGCTTAAAGGCTTTAACCCTTGCGAGGTTAGCTTAAGTGGGGCACAGTGCACCAGTACTTATCGGTGCTTAAGCCTGGTTGTCCGTGGGGGTGGTACCCAGAGGGGGTGTTTGCCACTTTGTGTTGCGGGCTTAGCATAGAGGGTGTTAGCTAGTTTGATTAAGCGTGTTTAATTTGGGTTAAGTTTAGTGGAGTAGGATACAGGGTAATGCTCCCAGGCTCACACCTGCAGCGCGGGGGACAGAGAGGAGTCTTTGGAGCCCTCTGTGAGCAGCTGCAGCCTGTGTGAGAACATGCACTGTCTCCTAGGCCTCTCTGTGCCTCTCAAGCGTCAGGGGTCAAACCAGAGGTCAAGCTGTAGCTAGTAGGCCTCTGACAAGGCCTCGGCCTAAGTTTGGGCCTCTGTGAGTAGCTGCAGCCCGTGTGAGCACAAGCACTCTTCCCCAAGCCTCTCCAAGCATCAGGGGTCAAGTCAGAGGTCAGCAGTAGCTAGTAGGCCTCTCACAAGGCCTCAGCCTAAGCTGGAGGATTGGGTTAGATTGTAAATTAATTTTGGGAGAACAGAGTCTAGGTTGTGCTAGCTGTGGAAAAGGGGATAGGGAAGAGGTTGGGCCTCTGTTAGGTGTATTAGTGGGGTTAAGTTTAGATGTAGGATACAGGGTAATGCTCCCAGGCTCACACACCTGCAGCGCAGGGGACAGAGAGGAGTCTTTGGAGCCTCTGTGAGCAGCTGGGGCCTGTGTGTGGGTGTGTGTGTGTGTAGGGGTGCTGCAGTGGGTATAGCACAGCATCTAGGCCCAAGCATCTAGGCACAGCATCTAGGCCCAACTTTAATAATAATAATGATAATGTAATAATAATAATAAGTTGGGGCCTCTCTGAGCAGCTGGAGCCTCTCTGAGCAACAGGCCCCTCTCACTGTCCCTCTCTATCACCTCTTGGCGCGTGTGTGCGTGTGTGTGGCTGTGCTTGGTGGGGGGGGTCTAGCGCAGCTCTCTGTGTCTCTCCCTGCTCCTAGGCCCAAGTTGAGCCCGTCTGAGCACAAGCACTCATCCCAGGCCTCTCCCGGCCCGTCCGATCACAGTAGCTAGTAGGCCTCTCACAAGGCCTTAGCAAGCTAATGTGTGTGTGTGTTTGGGGGGAGGCGCTCAGGATTGGGTGAGATTCTAGATTAATTTTGGGCTCCGGACGCCGCGCCCGCCACCCCGTCTCGCTGTGACCTTGCGTCGCGCGGAGATGGCCGGTTAGCTAGGGCCAGCGTATGTGAATCCGCAGCTAAGCGTGACATGTTCATCACATACGACTCTTGACTTAGCGGGTTTTCACTCTTGGCCCCTTAGTGGCAGTATGGGAGAATGACAGTCTGTTACATTTTTTCCATCACATCACGACTCTTGACTTAGCGGGTTTTCACTCTTGGCCTTAGTGGCAGTATGGGAGAATGACAGTCTGTTACATTTTCCATCACATACGACTCTTGACTTAAGCGGGTTTTCACTCTTGGCCTTAGTGGCAGTATGGGAGAATGACAGTCTGTTACATTTTTCCATCACATTAGCGGGTTTGAGTCTTGAGTTAAGCGCTGTTACATTTTTTCAGTCTTGGCCCCTTAGTGGCAGTATGGGAGAATGACAGTCTGTTACATGTTCATCACATATGACTCTTGAGTTAAGCGCCTGGAGGTTTGCTAGGGCGGAATCATATCTGAACCCTTAGGTATACCATGGGTTTGAGATTTTTTCGGCTCTGCTTAAGGCTTTAACCCTTGCGAGGTTAGCTTAAGTGGGGCACAGTGCACCAGTACTTATCGGTGCTTAAGCCTGGTTGTCCGTGGGGGGTGGTACCCAGAGGGGGTGTTTGCCACTTTGTGTTGCGGGCTTAGCATAGAGGGTGTTAGCTAGTTTGATTAAGCGTGTTTAATTTGGGTTAAGTTTAGTGGAGTAGGATACAGGGTAATGCTCCCAGGCTCACACCTGCTGCGCGCAGGGGACAGAGAGGAGTCTTTGGAGCCTCTGTGATCAGCTGCAGCCTGTGTGAGAACATGCACTGTCTCCTAGGCCTCTCTGTGCCTCTCAAAGCGTCAGGGGTCAAACCAGAGGTCAAGCTGTAGCTAGTAGGCCTCTGACAAGGCCTCGGCCTAAGTTTGGAGCCTCTGTGAGTAGCTGCAGCCGATGTGAGCACAAGCACTCTTCCCAAGCCTCTCCAAGCATCAGGGGGTCAAGTCAGAGGTCAGCAGTAGCTAGTAGGCCTCTCACAAGGCCTCAGCCTAAGCTGGAGGATTGGGTTAGATTGTAAATTAATTTTGGGAGAACAGAGTCTAGGTTGTGCTAGCTGTGGAAAGGGGATAGGGAAGAGGTTGGGCCTCTGTTAGGTGTATTAATTGGGGTTAAGTTTAGATGTAGGATACAGGGTAATGCTCCCAGGCTCACACTGCAGCGCTTGGGGACAGAGAGGAGTCTTTGGAGCCTCTGTGAATCAGCTGGGGCCTGTGGGTGGGGTGTGTGTGTGTGTAGGGGTGCTGCAGTGGGTATAGCACAGCATCTAGGCCCAAGCATCTAGGCACAGCATCTAGGCCCAACTTTAATAATAATAATGTAATAATAATAATAAGTTGGGGCCTCTCTGAGCAGCTGGAGCCTCTCTGAGCAACAGGCCCCTCTCTCTGTCCCTCTCTATCACCTGCTTGTGGCGTGTGTGCGTGTGTGTGGCTGTGCTTGGTGGGGGGTCTGGCGCAGCTCTCTGTGTCTCTCCCTGCTCCTAGGCCCAAGTTGAGCCCGTCTGAGCACAAGCACTCATCCCAGGCCCTCCCGGCCCGTCCGATCACAGTAGCTAGTAGGCCTCTCACAAGGCCTTAGCTTAAGCTAATGTGTGTGTGTTGTGGGGGGGGAGCTCAGGATTGGGTGAGATTCTAGATTAATTTTGGGCTCGGACCATAGCGCCGCCACCCCGTCTCGCTGTGACCTTGCGTCGCGGAGATGGCCCGGTTAGCTAGGGCCGGTATGTGAATCCGCAGCTAAGCGTGACATGTTCATCACATACGACTCTTGACTTAGCGGGTTTCACTCTTGGCCCCTTAGTGGCAGTATGGGAGAATGACAGTCTGTTACATTTTCCATCACATACGACTCTTGACTTAGCGGGTTTTCACTCTTGGCCCCTTAGTGGCAGTATGGGAGAATGACAGTCTGTTACATTTTCCATCACATTAGCGGGACTCTTCTTGAGTTACGACTCTTGACTTAGCGGGTTTTTCACTCTTGGCCCCTTAGTGGCAGTATGGGAGAATGACAGTCTGTTACATTTTCCATCACATCACGAGTCTTGAGTTAGCGCTTTTTCAGTCTTGGCCTTAGTGGCAGTATGGGAGAATGACAGTCTGTTACATGTTCATCACATATGACTCTTGAGTTAGCGCCTGGAGGTTTGCTAGGGCGGAATCATATCTGAACCCATAGGTATACCATGGGTTTGAGATTTTTCGGCTCTGCTTAAGGCTTTAACCCTTGCGAGGTTAGCTTAAGTGGGGCACAGTGCACCAGTACTTATCGGTGCTTAAGCCTGGTTGTCCGTGGGGGGGGTGGTACCCAGAGGGGGTGTTTGCCACTTTGTGTTGCGGGCTTAGCATAGAGGGTGTTAGCTAGTTTGATTAAGCGTGTTTAATTTGGGTTAAGTTTAGTGGAGTAGGATACAGGGTAATGCTCCCAGGCTCACACCTGCAGCGCGCGGGGACAGAGAGGAGTCTTTGGAGCCTCTGTGAGAATCAGCTGCAGCCTGTGTGAGAACATGCACTGTCTCCTAGGCCTCTCTGTGCCTCTCCAAGCGTCAGGGGTCAAACCAGAGGTCAAGCTGTAGCTAGTAGGCCTCTGACAAGGCCTCGGCCTAAGTTTGGGCCTCTGTGAGTAGCTGCAGCCCGTGTGAGCACAAGCACTCTTCCCCAAGCCTCTCCAAGCATCAGGGGTCAAGTCAGAGGTCAGCAGTAGCTAGTAGGCCTCTCACAAGGCCTCAGCCTAAGCTGGAGGATTGGGTTAGATTGTAAATTAATTTTGGGAGAACAGAGTCTAGGTTGTGCTAGCTGTGGAAAAGGGGATAGGGAAGAGGTTGGGCCTCTGTTCATGTATTAATTGGGGTTAAGTTTAGATGTAGGATACAGGGTAATGCTCCCAGGCTAACACACACACGCGCAGGGGACAGAGAGGAGTCTTTGGAGCCTCTGTGAGCAGCTGGGGCCTGTGGGTGGGTGTGTGTGTGTGTAGGGGTGCTGCAGTGGGTATAGCACAGCATCTAGGCCCAAGCATCTAGGCACAGCATCTAGGCCCAACTTTAATAATAATAATGTAATAATAATAATAAGTTGGGGCCTCTCTGAGCAGCTGGAGCCTCTCTGAGCAACAGGCCCCTCTCTCTGTCCCTCTCTATCACCTCTTGCGGCGTGTGTGCGTGTGTGTGGCTGTGCTTGGTGGGGGGGGTCTAGCGCAGCTCTCTGTGTCTCTCCCTGCTCCTAGGCCCAAGTTGAGCCCGTCTGAGCACAAGCACTCATCCCCAGGCCTCTCCCGGCCCGTCCGATCACAGTAGCTAGTAGGCCTCTCACAAGGCCTTAGCTTAAGCTAATGTGTGTGTGTTTGGGGGGGGGCGCTCAGGATTGGGTGAGATTCTAGATTAATTTTGGCGCTCGGCCTTAGCGCCGCCACCCCGTCTCGCTGTGACCTTGCGTGTGCGGAGATGCCGGTTAGCTAGGGCCAGAATCGTATGTGAATCCGCAGCTAAGCGTGACATGTTCATCACATCACGACTCTTGACTTAGCGGGTTTTCACTCTTGGCCCCTTAGTGGCAGTATGGGAGAATGACAGTCTGTTACATTTTCCATCACATACGACTCTTGACTTAGCGGGTTTTCACTCTTGGCCCCTTAGTGGCAGTATGGGAGAATGACAGTCTGTTACATTTTCCATCACATCACGACTCTTGACTTAGCGGGTTTTCACTCTTGGCCTTAGTGGCAGTATGGGAGAATGACAGTTTTCATTTTCCATCTCTTGACTTAGCGGTTTTCCCTTAGTGGCAGTATGGGAGAATGACAGTCTGTTACATTTTTCCATCACAGCGGGTTTTCACTCTTGGCCCCTTAGTCAGTATTGACAGTCTGTTAGCGCTTTTCAGTCTTGGCCCCTTAGTGGCAGTATGGGAGAATGACAGCATTTTTTCAGTCTTGGCTTTTTTTCAGTCCCTTAGTGGCAGTATGGGAGAATGACAGTCTGTTACATGTTCATCACATATGACTCTTGAGTTAGCGCCTGGAGGTTTGCTAGGGCGGAATCATATCTGAACCCGTAGGTATACCATGGGTTTGAGATTTTTTCGGCTCTGCTTAAGGCTTTAACCCTTGCGAGGTTAGCTTAAGTGGGGCACAGTGCACCAGTACTTATCGGTGCTTAAGCCTGGTTGTCCGTGGGGGGTGGTACCCAGAGGGGGTGTTTGCCACTTTGTGTTGCGGGCTTAGCATAGAGGGTGTTAGCTAGTTTGATTAAGCGTGTTTAATTTGGGTTAAGTTTAGTGGAGTAGGATACAGGGTAATGCTCCCAGGCTCACACCTGCAGCGCGGGGGACAGAGAGGAGTCTTTGGAGCCTCTGTGAGCTTCAGCTGCAGCCTGTGTGAGAACATGCACTGTCTCCTAGGCCTCTCTGTGCCTCTCAAGCGTCAGGGGGGTCAAACCAGAGGTCAAGCTGTAGCTAGTAGGCCTCTGACAAGGCCTCGGCCTAAGTTTGGAGCCTCTGTGAGTAGCTGCAGCCCGTGTGAGCACAAGCACTCTTCCCCAAGCCTCTCCAAGCATCAGGGGTCAAGTCAGAGGTCAGCAGTAGCTAGTAGGCCTCTCACAAGGCCTCAGCCTAAGCTGGAGGATTGGGTTAGATTGTAAATTAATTTTGGGAGAACAGAGTCTAGGTTGTGCTAGCTGTGGAAAAGGGGATAGGGAAGAGGTTGGGCCTCTGTTAGGTGTATTAGTGGGGTTAAGTTTAGATGTAGGATACAGGGTAATGCTCCCAGGCTCACACACACGCGCGCAGGGGACAGAGAGGAGTCTTTGGAGCCTCTGTGAGCAGCTGGGGCCTGTGGGTGGGTGTGTGTGTGTGTGTAGGGGTGCTGCAGTGGGTATAGCACAGCATCTAGGCCCAAGCATCTAGGCACAGCATCTAGGCCCAACTTTAATAATAATAATGTAATAATAATAATAAGTTGGGGCCTCTCTGAGCAGCTGGAGCCTCTCTGAGCAACAGGCCCCTCTCTCTGTCCCTCTCTATCACCCTGCTTGGCGTGTGTGTGCGTGTGTGTGGCTGTGCTTGGTGGGGGGGGTCTAGCGCAGCTCTCTGTGTCTCTCCCTGCTCCTAGGCCCAAGTTGAGCCCGTCTGAGCACAAGCACTCATCCCCAGGCCTCTCCCGGCCCGTCCGATCACAGTAGCTAGTAGGCCTCTCACAAGGCCTTAGCTTAAGCTAATGTGTGTGTGTTTGGGGGAGGCGCTCAGGATTGGGTGAGATTCTAGATTAATTTTGGCTCGGACATAGCGCCGCCACCCCGTCTCGCTGTGACCTTGCGTGTGAGGAGATAAGCGGTTAGCTAGGGCCAGAATCGTATGTGAATCCGCAGCTAAGCGTGACATGTTCATCACATCACGACTCTTGACTTAGCGGGTTTTCACTCTTGGCCCCTTAGTGGCAGTATGGGAGAATGACAGTCTGTTACATTTTCCATCACATACGACTCTTGACTTAGCGGGTTTTCACTCTTGGCCCCTTAGTGGCAGTATGGGAGAATGACAGTCTGTTACATTTTCCATCACATCACGACTCTTGACTTAGCGGGTTTTCACTCTTGGCCCCTTAGTGGCAGTATGGGAGAATGACAGTCTGTTACATTTTCCATCACATCACGAGTCTTGAGTTAAGCTTGAGCTTTTTCAGTCTTGGCCCCTTAGTGGCAGTATGGGAGAATGACAGTCTGTTACATGTTCATCACATATGACTCTTGAGTTAAGCGCCTGGAGGTTTGCTAGGGCGGAATCATATCTGAACCCTTAGGTATACCATGGGTTTGAGATTTTTTAGGCTCTGCTTAAGGCTTTAACCCTTGCGAGGTTAGCTTAAGTGGGGCACAGTGCACCAGTACTTATCGGTGCTTAAGCCTGGTTGTCCGTGGGGGGTGGTACCCAGAGGGGGTGTTTGCCACTTTGTGTTGCGGGCTTAGCATAGAGGGTGTTAGCTAGTTTGATTAAGCGTGTTTAATTTGGGTTAAGTTTAGTGGAGTAGGATACAGGGTAATGCTCCCAGGCTCACACTTGCTGGCGCGGGGGACAGAGAGGAGTCTTTGGAGGATCAGCTGCAGCCTGTGTGAGAACATGCACTGTCTCCTAGGCCTCTCTGTGCCTCTCAAAGCGTCAGGGGTCAAACCAGAGGTCAGCTGTAGCTAGTAGGCCTCTCACAAGGCCTAGTAGCTGCAGCCCGTGTGAGCACAAGCACTCTTCCCCAAGCCTCTCCAAGCATCAGGGGTCAAGTCAGAGGTCAGCAGTAGCTAGTAGGCCTCTCACAAGGCCTCAGCCTAAGCTGGAGGATTGGGTTAGATTGTAAATTAATTTTGGGAGAACAGAGTCTAGGTTGTGCTAGCTGTGGAAAGGGGATAGGGAAGAGGTTGGGCCTCTGTTAGTGTGTATTAGTGGGGTTAAGTTTAGATGTAGGATACAGGGTAATGCTCCCAGGCTCACACACACGCGCGCGGGGGACAGAGAGGAGTCTTTGGAGCCTCTGTGAGCAGCTGGGGCCTGTGGGTGGGTGTGTGTGTGTGTAGGGGTGCTGCAGTGGGTATAGCACAGCATCTAGGCCCAAGCATCTAGGCACAGCATCTAGGCCCAACTTTAATAATAATAATGTAATAATAATAATAAGTTGGGGCCTCTCTGAGCAGCTGGAGCCTCTCTGAGCAACAGGCCCCTCTCTCTGTCCCCTCTCTATCACCTCTTGTGGCGTGTGTGCGTGTGTGTGGCTGTGCTTGGTGGGGGGTCTGGCGCAGCTCTCTGTGTCTCTCCCTGCTCCCTAGGCCCAAGTTGAGCCCGTCTGAGCACAAGCACTCATCCCCAGGCCTCTCCCGGCCCGTCCGATCACAGTAGCTAGTAGGCCTCTCACAAGGCCTTAGCTTAAGCTAATGTGTGTGTGTTGGGGGGGGGAGGCTCAGGATTGGGTGAGATTCTAGATTAATTTTGGCTCGGACCTTAGCGCCGCCACCCCGTCTCGCTGTGACCTTGCGTCTTGAGGAGATAAGCGGTTAGCTAGGAGCCAGAATCGTATGTGAATCCTAGCTAAGCGTGACATGTTCATCACATCGACTCTTGATGTGGGTTTTCTCTTGGCCTTAGTGGCAGTATGGGAGAATGACAGTCTGTTACATTTTCCATCACATCACGACTCTTGACTTAGCGGGTTTTCACTCTTGGCCCCTTAGTGGCAGTATGGGAGAATGACAGTCTGTTACATTTTCCATCACATACGACTCTTGACTTAGCGGGTTTTCACTCTTGGCCTTAGTGGCAGTATGGGAGAATGACAGTCTGTTACATTTTTCCATCACATCTTGGAGTCTTGAGTTAAGCTGCATTTTTCAGTCTTGGCCCCTTAGTGGCAGTATGGGAGAATGACAGTCTGTTACATGTTCATCACATATGACTCTTGAGTTAGCGCCTGGAGGTTTGCTAGGGCGGAATCATATCTGAACCCTTAGGTATACCATGGGTTTGAGATTTTTAGGCTCTGCTTAAGGCTTTAACCCTTGCGAGGTTAGCTTAAGTGGGGCACAGTGCACCAGTACTTATCGGTGCTTAAGCCTGGTTGTCCGTGGGGGGTGGTACCCAGAGGGGGTGTTTGCCACTTTGTGTTGCGGGCTTAGCATAGAGGGTGTTAGCTAGTTTGATTAAGCGTGTTTAATTTGGGTTAAGTTTAGTGGAGTAGGATACAGGGTAATGCTCCCAGGCTCACACCCTGGGGGACAGAGAGGAGTCTTTGGAGCCTCTGTGAGCAGCTGCAGCCTGTGTGAGAACATGCACTGTCTCCTAGGCCTCTCTGTGCCTCTCAAGCGTCAGGGGGTCAAACCAGAGGTCAAGCTGTAGCTAGTAGGCCTCTGACAAGGCCTCGGCCTAAGTTTGAGCCTCTGTGAGTAGCTGCAGCCCGTGTGAGCACAAGCACTCTTCCCCAAGCCTCTCAAGCATCAGGGGTCAAGTCAGAGGTCAGCAGTAGCTAGTAGGCCTCTCACAAGGCCTCAGCCTAAGCTGGAGGATTGGGTTAGATTGTAAATTAATTTTGGGAGAACAGAGTCTAGGTTGTGCTAGCTGTGGAAAGGGGATAGGGAAGAGGTTGGGCCTCTGTTAGGTGTATTAGTGGGGTTAAGTTTAGATGTAGGATACAGGGTAATGCTCCCAGGCTCACACACTTGTGGCGCAGGGGGACAGAGAGGAGTCTTTGGAGCCTCTGTGAGCAGCTGGGGCCTGTGGGTGGGTGTGTGTGTGTGTGTAGGGGTGCTGCAGTGGGTATAGCACAGCATCTAGGCCCAAGCATCTAGGCACAGCATCTAGGCCCCTCTAATAATAATGTAATAATAATAATAAGTTGGGGCCTCTCTGAGCAGCTGGAGCCTCTCTGAGCAACAGGCCCCTCTCTCTGTCCCTCTCTATCACCTCTTGTGGCGTGTGTGCGTGTGTGTGGCTGTGCTTGGTGGGGGTCTAAGCGCAGCTCTCTGTGTCTCTCCCTGCTCCTAGGCCCAAGTTGAGCCCGTCTGAGCACAAGCACTCATCCCCAGGCCTCTCCCGGCCCGTCCGATCACAGTAGCTAGTAGGCCTCTCACAAGGCCTTAGCTTAAGCTAATGTGTGTGTGTTTGGGGGGGAGGGGCGCTCAGGATTGGGTGAGATTCTAGATTAATTTTGGCGCTCGGGCCTTAGCGCCGCCACCCCGTCTCGCTGTGACCTTGCGTCGCGGAGATGGCCCGGTTAGCTAGGTGCCAGAATGACTCTTATGTGAATCCGCTAGTGACATGTTCATCACATCACGACTCTTGACTTAGCGGGTTTTCCTCTTGGCCTTAGTGGCAGTATGGGAGAATGACAGTCTGTTACATTTTCCATCACATACGACTCTTGACTTAGCGGGTTTTCACTCTTGGCCCCTTAGTGGCAGTATGGGAGAATGACAGTCTGTTACATTTTCCATCACATACGACTCTTGACTTAGCGGGTTTTCACTCTTGGCCTTAGTGGCAGTATGGGAGAATGACAGTCTGTTACATTTTCCATCACATCGACTCTTGAGTCTTGAGTTACAGCGCATTTTTCAGTCTTGGCCTTAGTGGCAGTATGGGAGAATGACAGTCTGTTACATGTTCATCACATATGACTCTTGAGTTAAGCCTGGAGGTTTGCTAGGGCGGAATCATATCTGAACCCCTTAGGTATACCATGGGTTTGAGATTTTTCCGGCTCTGCTTAAGGCTTTAACCCTTGCGAGGTTAGCTTAAGTGGGGCACAGTGCACCAGTACTTATCGGTGCTTAAGCCTGGTTGTCCGTGGGGGTGGTACCCAGAGGGGGTGTTTGCCACTTTGTGTTGCGGGCTTAGCATAGAGGGTGTTAGCTAGTTTGATTAAGCGTGTTTAATTTGGGTTAAGTTTAGTGGAGTAGGATACAGGGTAATGCTCCCAGGCTCACACCTGCAGCGCTTGGGGGACAGAGAGAGGAGTCTTTGGAGCCTCTGTGAGCAGCTGCAGCCTGTGTGAGAACATGCACTGTCTCCTAGGCCTCTCTGTGCCTCTCCAAGCGTCAGGGGTCAAACCAGAGGTCAAGCTGTAGCTAGTAGGCCTCTGACAAGGCCTCGGCCCTAAGTTTGGGCCTCTGTGAGTAGCTGCAGCCCGTGTGAGCACAAGCACTCTTCCCCCAAGCCTCTCCAAGCATCAGGGGGTCAAGTCAGAGGTCAGCAGTAGCTAGTAGGCCTCTCACAAGGCCTCAGCCTAAGCTGGAGGATTGGGTTAGATTGTAAAATTAATTTTGGGAGAACAGAGTCTAGGTTGTGCTAGCTGTGGAAAGGGGATAGGGAAGAGGTTGGGCCTCTGTTAGGTGTATTAGTGGGGTTAAGTTTAGATGTAGGATACAGGGTAATGCTCCCAGGCTCACACACACGCGCGCAGGGGACAGAGAGGAGTCTTTGGAGCCTCTGTGAGCAGCTGGGGCCTGTGGGTGGGTGTGTGTGTGTGTGTGGGTGCTGCAGTGGGTATGCACTGCATCTAGGCCCAAGCATCTAGGCACAGCATCTAGGCCCAACTTTAATAATAATAATGTAATAATAATAATAAGTTGGGGCCTCTCTGAGCAGCTGGAGCCTCTCTGAGCAACAGGCCCCTCTCTCTGTCCCTCTCTATCACCTCTGCTTGTGGGCGTGTGTGCGTGTGTGTGGCTGTGCTTGGTGGGGGGTCTGGCGCAGCTCTCTGTGTCTCTCCCTGCTCCTAGGCCCAAGTTGAGCCCGTCTGAGCACAAGCACTCATCCCAGGCCTCTCGGCCCGTCCGATCACAGTAGCTAGTAGGCCTCTCACAAGGCCTTAGCTTAAGCTAATGTGTGTGTGTTTGGGGGGAGGCGCTCAGGATTGGGTGAGATTCTAGATTAATTTTGGCGCTCGGTTATAGCGCCGCCACCCCGTCTCGCTGTGACCTTGCGTCGAGGAGATAGAAGCGGTTGGCTAGGGCCAGAATCGTATGTGAATCCGCAGCTAAGCGTGACATGTTCATCACATAGCGGGACTCTTGACATTTTCCATCACATACGACTCTTGTGTTTTTCACTCTTGGCCCCTTAGTGGCAGTATGGGAGAATGACAGTCTGTTACATTTTCCATCACATACGACTCTTGACTTAGCGGGTTTTCACTCTTGGCCCCTTAGTGGCAGTATGGGAGAATGACAGTCTGTTACATTTTCCATCACATACGAGTCTTGAGTTAGCGCGTTTTCAGTCTTGGCCTTAGTGGCAGTATGGGAGAATGACAGTCTGTTACATATTTCATCACATATGACTCTTGAGTTGGCCTGGAGGTTTGCTAGGGCGGAATCGCCTCTGAACCCTTGGGTATACCATGGGTTTGAGATTTTTCGGCTCTGCTTAAGGCTTTAACCCTTGCGAGGGTTAGCTTAAGTGGGGCACAGTGCACCAGTACTTATCGGTGCTTAAGCCTGGTTGTCCGTGGGGGGTGGTGGTGTTTGCCACTTTGTGTTGCGGGCTTAGCATAGGGGTGTTAGCTAGTTTGATTAAGCGTGTTTAATTTGGGTTAAGTTTGGTGGAGTAGGATACGGGGTAATGCTCCCAGGGCTCAGCGCCTCTTGGGGGACAGAGAGGAGTCTTTGGAGCCTCCAGCTGAGCCTGTGTGAAACATGCACTGTCTCCTAGGCCTCTCTGTGCCTCTCAAGCGTCAGGGGTCAAACCAGAGGTCAAGCTGTAGCTAGTAGGCCTCTGACAAGGCCTCGGCCCTAAGTTTGGGCCTCTGTGAGTAGCTGCAGCCCGTGTGAGCACAAGCACTCTTCCCAAGCCTCTCAAGCATCAGGGGTCAAGTCAGAGGTCAGCAGTAGCTAGTAGGCCTCTCACAAAGGCCTCAACCCTAAGCTGGAGGATTGGGTTAGATTGTAAATTAATTTTGGGAGAACAGAGTCTAGGTTGTGCTAGCTGTGGAAAGGGGATAGGGAAGAGGTTGGGCCTCTGTTATTGTATTAGTGGGGTTAAGTTTAGATGTAGGATACAGAATTAATGCTCCCAGGCTCAAACACACAGCAGGGGGGGACAGAGAGGAGTCTTTGGAGCCTCTGTGAGCCCAGCTGGGGCCTGTGGGTGGGTGTGTGTGTGGGGTGCTGCAGTGGGTATAGCACAGCATCTAGGCCCCAAGCATCTAGGCACAGCATCTAGGCCCAACTTTTAATAATTAATGTAATAATAATAAGTTGGGGCCTCTCTGAGCAGCTGGAGCCTCTCTGAGCCCAGGCTCTGTCCCTCTCTATCACCTGCTTGTGGCAGCGTGTGTGCGTGTGTGTGGCTGTGCTTGGTGGGGGGTCTAAGCTCTCTGTGTCTCTCCTGCTCCCTAGGCCCAAGTTGAGCCCGTCTGAGCACAAGCACTCATCCCCAGGCCTCTCGCCCGTCCGATCACAGTAGCTAGTAGGCCTCTCACAAGGCCTTAGC
>NW_025962460.1:0-13583 GCF_017589495.1 Alosa alosa
GATTCAACGTTTGTGCTTGGTGTAAGCTAAACTATGGAGTAAACTCTCACTTTGTCCAGCTGCATCATTGCAAGGCAGGGACGCATCTGAAGCCTCACTAAACGAATCACCGTCATTTTCTGAAGGCAGATATTCCCCTTCAGAATCAGGGTCCGCGAATAGAAGACCCAACACTTCATTTCAGGTAAACTTTTTTGATGCCATTAGACGATAATCTAATGCAAATACTCGCTGACGTTGACAATATCGCTCTGACAAAGTGGCTCACACGCACACTAGCTCCGGTATTTCATGCACTGATTCAATGCGCTGTTGCTAGAAACTAGTAGCTAGTCTCTACGGCTGCAAACGGGATTCACTCGCAGTTAACCAAATATTTCTTTACTAGGGCAGGGCAGGCATATTTCTGGCTTTTACATTATTTCTAAACCAGTCTGCTAAAGTCTGTAGTGAAGTCTGTGTAGGGTTTTCCAGGCTCCATTTCTTTTTACGAGACACCCTGCTCACTTGAGCCATCTACCGGTTGTTTGGGTTGTTGCAGCGTCTCACTGGAAAAATACAAATTAAAGTCGCGTGATCCCACGCGCGGACCGCGAGTGAAGCTGGCCAAGTCAAAGCACTGCCCACTGTACATTGAGTGACAGAACACCCTAACTTGTCATACTATATTTACTATTTGGTATTGTTGGATTCAGTACAACCCCACCTTTCCCATAAGCCATCATATGTGTTTCTATGATAATCCCTGGTAAAGCACCTACAAAGTAAATGAAAACATTCTGCATAGATATTCATTTTTTGCATGTCCGCTTATTTTAGGTGTATGTTTACATGTCTCTATTCATTCCATACATCAAGATATTCACATCCAGTCTTTTCTAGTAGGTAAAGCAACTTCCTGACTATAAACATGCCAAGTTTCAAAGCTCTCAGAGCTTGTGTGATTGATCTGCACTAGTTTATATGCCTTAACTCCCATACGGACAGGCTATATTTTAGTCCTTTTTTGGTTTTGGGGTGTATAACAATATCTGTTAATTTACCAATCTTAGCAGTAAAATATTTTTAGCTAAGAATCCATTTCATATATGGGAGACCTTAGAGATAAGGAAAAACATTGTTGCGTTTAGTTCTACCTCTGGTAGGGGTATCTAAAAAATGTGGGGCCATTGTCACTAGCCTATATCATGACGTGTTGTCACAAAGACTTAGGGCCAATATCAATTCTCTATTTTACCCCTTCCCCTTAGTTTTGCGCGTGCACGTGAGACGAAGGGCTATCTCAATTCTCATTTCGATCGAGGGGTAGGGATAAGGGCAAGGGGTAGATACCCCTTAACACCAAGCAAGATCGGGAGCTTACTTGAAACCGAGGGGTACAGTAAGAGAAATACCCAACATACACCGCTCACACCGGAAAAACAAGCACACGAGAGATTCATTGACATGAAATGTTGGCATTAATAAGGATTATAAAATTAAAATGGTAATTGTTTTATGTTGCATTCAATCTTGTGACCATATATTGAAGGTCCTGTTCTTCATGAGGAAGTTTTAAAAAATCGCTGTTTTGTGAATGTTAACAGCACATCATTATTTGCGCGAATGTCTCACATTTTACATATTTCCATGTCTGATATAGCCTACCCCGCAAATTGGCAGCATATACCATGTCAGAAATGTAAAGTCCAACAGCAGCTAAATTCGCTGAACTTTTTTCCCACTCGTCTGATATGAATGCTGCATAGGCCTACTGCTGCCGACTCCTCGCATAGGCTATTACAGGTAGCGATTGCTTCTGATGTCAAGTAACAACCATTTGGATATTATTGTAAAATATCGAAGGAGTTGTGGGATGTTTACATAGCAAACTGCATGTTTATTTTGTTCCCCATCCCTGTTTCATTCACCCGGACCAGGAGGTAGGCTGCGAACGAACATAGGCACGTTCTGCTGTTGTTGAAATAATTCCTGAACGGTTTTTATTCCGAGCTGAAAATGCAATGATAGCCTATTTGACAGAAGACAGGTTGCTAGTGACAAAATATTAGCTTTCAGTGTGGTACGATCTCTGTAAATTACGTTAATTCAAATGTTTCAATCATTCCGCTCTCCCTTATGGTTGGCTAGTGGTATCTCATTTCCAAGGGGACTATTCTTCACCCCTATGTCTTGCCACTCGGTTTCGAGGGACAAGGGCTAGGGGTAAGATGAAGGGATAGGGGAAGGGGTAAAACAGAGAATTGAGATTGGCCCTTACTCCAATTAGAAAATCGAAACCTAAATCATGTAAGTGTAAGTGTTCTCTCATTGACGCCTGAAGGCCTATAAGGAAAATGCGATTTCAGTTTGTAAAATGGATCCCCCCTCCCCAACTGAATTAGTCCCCCTATGTGAAGCACTGAAGGGGAGAATTCCCCCTATTTTGAAAAATGAGCTTTAAGCCCTGAATTAAACTTAGCTTCATGTGTTCCATTGAACATTATAACAAGTGGGTTCACAATGTGTGGGGCTGTGCTAAACCTGACCATAAAGCTACTTTTGCTAGAGTTCAAAGTAGAAATGTATTGAGACAAGGTAGCATCCCATCAGGGTTATCTCAGCATAGTATACTAGCCTATAATATACAAACCATAACTCATAAAAAACGCTTAATTAACTAAGTGCCTGCTGATCAGATAGGCTATGCCTATAGAGCCCTCTTGAAAGACCCAAAGTGCCAGTCAAATATAACTTGGGTCTCACATTTTTAAAGTCTCAATGTGTCCATTAGTTTACACAGAATTCACTAGAAGTCATTATTTAATGGGTTATTTTTTTACATTTTCTGCCGGGACCCCCCTAGCCTTCCTGTGTGTGACACTGGGCTAAGCCCCCAATGTTTCAAATGTCTGGCTCCGCCCCTGGTGACTAGCCTGTCATGTGGAATACAGCTGGTGTAAGATGGTCATGCTGGTGACCAGCCTGCCAAGCTTGACATTGTTGGTTTAAGATGGTCATGCTGGTTTGCTAGAATGACCAACATAAGCTGGCATGGCGTTTATACAAGCAATGTAGACCAGCAACACCAACTAAAATGACCAGCTTGAGCTGGTACGACGAGCAAAGCCAGCTGAATCACCGGAAACTGGGTAAACCAGCTGAAGGTATGTTTTTCGCAAGAGTTTTGCTTGGCTAGCAGGTCAACCATCATAGGGCGGTCAAACAAGCTGGTAACCTTGAATTTCCCCTTGGGAATCAATAACCTACTGAAAAAACCAGCCTGACCAGCTAAAGGTGGTTTGCTGGTTGACCAGCTTCTTGACCAGCTTGTTTGACCACCCTATGATGGTTGACCAGCTAGACCAGCAAATCTCTTGCGAAAACATACCTTCAGCTGGTTTACCCACCTAACGATGGTAATTCAGCTGATTTTGCTTGTCGTATTCCCCTCAAGCTGGTCATTTTAGCTGGTGTTGCTGGTCTACACTGCTGGTTTAACTGGCCGTGCCAGCTTATGTTGGTCAAACCAGCATGACCATCTTACACCAACAATGTCAAGCTTGGCAGGCTGGTCACCAGCATGACCATCTTGCACCAGCTGTATTCCACAAGACAGGCTGGTCAAACCAGCATGACCAGCTTCCTCAGATGGTCACGCCAGCATATCCAGCTGGTGGCCCAACCAGCTACACCAGCAAAGACCAGCAAGAGCTGGAAGAAAACCAGCAAAGACCAGCTAAAACCAGCTACCAGCATAAGCTGGTTTCTAGCTGTTTTTTTCAGCAGGGTAGTATCTATCTATCTACAGTGGGCATCGCTTTCAAATGGCCACTTCAGTCACGCATTACGAGGCGTAAAGCTGCGTGAAGCTTTAGTACCACTTTCAGCCACTGTGCGTCGCTCTGCCACTGTACATCGCTCTGTCAGTAGCCTGACTGCCGCCCCTTCTGAAAAAGCAGGAGGCTAGGCTACCTTTTAAACGTAATTGTTACCGAGAGGAATCCCAGCCTACGAATTCAATAACAAAATAAATCGTAATTAAACATTACCTCGATTAAGGCTATTTGGGTATGGCTTAAGGCTTGACTACACGGTGGTAGCGAAAATCGAAATCTGCTTTTGATAGCCTACCGGCTCCACAAAACGAAAAAATATCTTAATTTGCTGTCTATGTTATTGTCAGTGTTGGGGGTAACGCAACCACATAAAATCAAAACAGTGTTTTAATTTGCCCTACTTCTTGACTGCAATGTAGTCAATTGACTGCTTGACATGTCATTTTTATTTTTCTGTACAATAAACAAATACATCTGCTTTATGCCGCAGAATTACATTCATATTTGGCTGACTGCAGACGCGCCACTTCCCTCCCCATATTCCAAGATTAAGATAGTAAAATAATCATCATAAAAATTTTTTAAAACTAATAGCTATTTGCAATTTGACAAAACACTGGTCCTCATTTTGCGAATGCGAGGACGATATGAGCCTGTTGCATTTAGTTAGATGTCCGAGTGACGGATAATGTTTGAAAACCACTGGCTCGTAATCACAATAATTTAACACACGACAGTTGGATAGCCTACTTCATCATGTCCCCATGCCTACATTTTTGTGAGTAGCATAGAGATCGTTAAAAACAATAAAGTATGGCTCTCCGTTTGGGACATCGAAAACTTATATTTTTAATAGACTACCATCGAAGATGCTGACTTGCAAAAGCCTCGGGATAACACGTTATCTCCACTATCATCAGTCATGCCCCTTGATCAAAGTGGGGAATGAAATAAAAGTTTGAGAACCACTGGCTTAACAAGTTACCTGCAGTCCAGAACACAGAATCTGTTGCAATATTCTGATGATCGGTGATGATATCGGCAAATGTTTGTTTTCCAAAGTAAGAATTTCACTTCACCATGCACCTTCGACAATGAATAGCTCATTGCACTTGTTACTGTTAAACGTAGGCCTACCTGGTATCATTACAAACATTATTCTGTGTCCTAAAACTGGCATATTTTATGGCATTGTGTCATGTAAGTTCGTTGCAAAATCTAGAGAAATGTGTGAGGTGGTCAGCAGGGGACAATTGAGACACACATTGGATTGTGTTATTACTTGAACATTCCACACTATCCACAGCTGTGGTAGGCCCATCAGGGGCAGGAGGATTACTGTTAGTGCAGGCTTTATATAAAATTCTTCAACAGAATGCCTCAATGTTGTCTTGTTTGTGGAGCGCTTTGCTTCGCTTCTGTAATCTCGGCCTCATTGAAAATGAGGGCTTCCCTCAATGACCCTCCGAAAATAAATAAAGGTTGAATGAATGAATGAATGCCCAAAATAAAGGTCTGTGGTTTGCGCAGCCTGCAGTAAATAACAGACCCGCCAGAATGCTATTATGATTTTTTTACGAGGAAGATGTTTTTGGTACCCCTACGACACTGCATGTTCTTAAATAACAATGATCATCAGTAATATTCGACCATTAATTTGGGTAAATGGGCAAGCGTGACCACCTTGATTGGCTGATGATTGTAACGCTGGCATGATTCCAAACACCTCCCTTACGATGATGAGTGACAGGTGACAGGTCTCAGAATGCGTCGCTTACACAAGGACGGAAGATGATGAATAACTGGGGCCGTAGGCTATTCACAAAGGCTTTTATCTTACTACTAGGAGTAGGCTACTCCTAAATCGCACTTAAAGATTTTAGCTTGGAGTTTTCTCTTAAAAGTTATTTACAAAGCCTTTCAGACAACTCCTAAACTAGGAGTGAGTCTTCGTGGCTATGGATGACGTCATTACTCATGCACGAGCTTGACTGAAGTGACCACCCTGATTGGCTGACGATTGTAACGCGGGAATTCCAAACACCTCTCTTCCGATGATGAGTGACAGGTCGGAGAATGCGTGCGCTGCACAAGTAGTGCGAAGGACGGAAGATGATTAATAACTGAATAAAAAGGCCTAGCCTAAATGAATAAAGAGTAAGGCAAAACAAATAGCCTAGTAGCCTAATGAAACATAGGCCTATGGATTGATGCAGTAGCCTACCTTTGCAACATTATTAAATTAATCTGTCACCATATGCCTAGGCTACGTTTGCAAAGAGGAGAATTTGATTCACAATGAAACGTTACATTTCATTTACATGTTAACAATGAGTAGTTTTGGTTGTTGTTGGTGGCATTATTGCATCCCTTTTATGAATGCAAAATTGTTCCCTCGCGATTGGAAGCTCCTGTTGCGCATAGGCTACGCATTTCAAAACATCAACGTAAAATGCCACAAAAAAGCTGTTTATGAATAGGTCTTAGTGAGTTAGGAGTCCCTCTCGAATTTAAGCTGTCCCAGACTTAGGTGCTACTTTTTAGGTCTAAAATGCTTCGTGAATTACTTTTTGTGAAAAAATTAGGAGTCCTAAAGTTAGAGGAAACGCCCATTATTTTTAGGAGTTGCTCCTAAATTAAGCCAGTTAGGAGCTACTTTTAGCCTTAAAATTCTTTGTGAATCTGGCCCTGAATAAAAAGGCCTAGCCTAAATGAATCAAGGCAAAACAGCCTAGTAGCCTAATGAAACATAATGGATTGATGTAGTATCTTTGTAACATTATTAAATTATTCTGTTACTATGCCTACACATTTTAATTTGATTCACAATAATGTTACATTTAATTTACATGTTGACAATGATTAGCCTAGTTTTGGTTGTTGTTGGCAGCGTTATTGCATGCTAGTTATGCCTACAATGCAAAAATTGCTTTCTCAACGCATTGGAAGCTCCTGTAGCTGCATAGGATTTCAAAACACGGCAAAATGCCGCAGGTTTGTGAATAGGTCTGTGAGTAAGGAGTCCTCTTGACTTCTTTTTTAAGCTGTCAGAGGTGGGAAGGTGTGATTTGTTGGGGGGCAGGGCGGGATTAACTGGGCACAAATGTCTGATGGCCCCTTCCCCCAGCCAACGTGAATCGGGTGGTTAGTTAATAGGCCTATCGAAGATTTTCCTGCCATCTAAGGCACGAAAGATCAGAGGCCAAGCCTCACCAAGTAGCTCGCTTGTTTACAACTAACATTCCATTTAATTAAACTGCTTTATAGTCTATGCCAAAATAGTTTTCAACATTTTGAATATTATTATATTCAAATATTTATATTATATATATTATATTTATATTATTATATTATATATAAGTGTCAGGTGAATTGAAATGTTCTCAAAGTAGATAGCTGCTTGGGATCCCCCCCGTCAAGCAATATAACCATACAAACGCGCTTCCTGCACTCATTGTTTCAAAAGGAGTAATTTTGGCTTTGTCAGAACTGAAGAGCTGTGGACGGCACGGCACGGTATGCCCAATGAAAATAAATTAACGCAACGCAACACAACACAACACAGACCCGCTCGCCTCGCCAGTCACTGACAGTAACCTAGAATAAATGCATGGGGAAAAAACACTTACCTATGACAAAGACATCATTAAAACACTGAGAGTTAATATTTTGTCACTAGCAACATACATCTGTCCTTTGTTAAATGTATTATGTTCCAAGTAGCCTATGCGTAATTCTGCTTCATAAAGTTGAACAAATACATTTGCTTATTTCACAGAAAAATATAAATAGCCAGATAGGGTCTACAGTGCAGAGTTGGTAAGTTATGGTAGGCCAACTTGCAGTGAACATACAAACTGGGGGAAATTCTTTCTCTTGTAGCTGAGTAGCCTCAGATGCGCACGTGAACATATAGGCCGAACATGCAAGCCAATGAATCGTGCTCTCACGACAATCACGCCGTTAAACTTAAATAGGTTAACATCACTCTAAGTTAAGCCTTCAAGCAAGGAAAAGCGATGATTTGAAGACATCTGTTTCGTTGGAAGGGCAAAGGGGTAGCAACAGGGCAACACAGAGACAGACCCCGATGCTTGGGGCTGTTATGAGAGTATTAAAATATGGGATATTCTACGCGAAAACATTAAAAGGGCAAGACAGCGGGAAAGTTAAAATACATGATACAATAATGAAAAAGTTGGCATGCATTGTTTGGGTCCCCTGTGCACAGGGATTATTTGTCATACTATTAATCACATATGATTATTTGTGAAATTGTGCAAACAGAGCAATTACATTTGAAAGGAAGGACTGGTAGCATGCAAGCTCACGGGAAAGATTGATTTAAGAGCGTTATCACAGTGTGTGGCTGTGGCGGTGGAGAAGACAGCGACAATTGGCAGGGGAGGGTCATGTCTTTTTTAACAATTCTGTGGGAGGGTCGTTGAACAATTTCTAGCAGGCAAGAGGGTCATTTGCAACTTGCAACTGAAGCACTCAAAATTCCTCGTGGCCCCTTCAATAAATAAACAACAGTCCCTAGATTGCTGCTGGGCTATATGTCTTGGTTCATGTCTGTTAACAACTCATTGCCGTCAAGCGAGATAGCCTATCTGCGGTTGCACCCATTACAAACAAACATGCAATGTGAGCGTCTGGGATTGGGGAGAGCACTAAATAGATGAATATATAGATAGGATGCTTTTATTGATCCCCTCGAGGGGAAATTCAGGATGCTCTACTGAATAAACCGGTAAGTCAAACCTTTAAATGAAAAACACTCTTTAATAATAATAATAAAAAAATAAACCGCTAACGAAGTAAACTTGTGACCATCAAAAATCGTTTATCTCCTGTAACTCCATGATAACAGGGGGGTAACAGGAAGGCATTTTGGCTGAGCAACGGAGGTTAATATGCTCTAAATTTTGTCCAAATGATGTCTGTCTATCATCGTTGCACTTTCGGAGAAAACCAGAATGTTTAACTTGTCCCTGCGTTTTAATTTGTCCCGCGTTTTTCTCGGCTGCAAGCGGGATTCACTCGCCCAGTTAACCAAATATTTCTTTACAGCAGCGGGCATATTTCTGGCTATTAAATTATTTCTAAAACCAGTCTGCTAAAGTCTGTAGTGAAATCTGTGTAGGGTTTCCAGGCTCCATTTCTTTTCTGAGGACACCCTGCTCACTTGAGCCATCTACTGGTTGTTTGGGTTGTTGCAGCGTCTCACTGGAAAAATACAAATTAAAGTCAGCGTGATCCGCGGACCTTGAGTGAAGCTGGCCAAGTCGAAGCACTGCCCACTGTATCTATCTAACAAGCTGGTCAACCAGCAAACCACCTTAAGAGGGTCAGGCTGTTTTTTTTTTTTCAGCGGGGACGGCTTTAATCTGATTGGACTGTGAAGAGAGTCACAGAGAGCAAAGAGGGGAGAGTACCAGGGGTGGGATCTGGAAATGATACAGGTCAGAGAACCCGGTGGGGTCAGGAAATGCCAGAAATTCCAGTGCAGGGCAGTATCAATTAGAGTTTGATTCTCTGCCTACCCGGGCCGGTCGAGACGATATTTCTAACCACTATCCTCCGGGCGGGCCCTTGACCAAGCATTTTTTTTTTTTAAATCATTAGCCTACTTGGGTGGGAGCTAAAAGCTATGCCAGAAATATTATATATTTAACAAAGTAGGCCTAAGTAACAAAGTGTGTACAAAGTTATACAAAGTTAGGGCTCAGAGTTACAAAATGTCATTTGTCATGTCATCATAACACGTGTCATGCGCAGCTTCTCCACCTGACGCATCCCTGCCCGGGCCTGCTGTGCTGTGTTAATGCAGCTCCGATCACACCTGCTGTTGCTGTATTTGTGCAGCGCACGATCCCACCGGGCCTGCTGTGCTGTATTGTGTAGCCTCCGATCACCTGCCGCTGTGCTGTATTATTGTGTATTCCGGACGCCAATCGGCCTGCTGTGCTGTATTGTGCAATCACATCCCAATCGACCTGCTGTGCTGTATTGTGTAGCTCCACGATCACATCGGGCCTGCTGTGCTTTGTGTTGGTAGCCCCGATCACAATCGGACCTGCTGTGTGCTGTATTGTGCAGCCCACGATCATTAACCGGCCTGTTGTGCTGTAATATTATGTAGCTCACGCATCACACCAGACCTGCTGTGCTGTATTGTAGCTCACGATCCACCAGGCCTGCTGTGCTGTAGCCCACGATCCCAATCGGGCCTGCTGTGCTGTATTGTGTAGCCTGCTGTGCTTGCATTATTTGTAGCCCACTGCTGTGCTGTATTGTGTAGCTCACTGCTGTGCTGTATTGTGGAGCCTGCTTTATTGTATTGTGGAGCTTCAGTGCTGTGCTGTATTGTGGAGCCTCACTGCTGTGTTGCACATTGTGCACACTGCTGTGCTGTATTGTGTAGCTCACCGTTGTGTTGCATTGTGGAGCCCACTGCTGTGCTGTATTGTGTAGCTTCAGTGCTGTGCTGTATTCGCAGGCTCACTGCACCCATTCACTGTGGTAGTAAGACTCTGCTGTGCTGTATTAATGGAGCTCCTGCTGTGCTGTATTGCGTAGCCCGTGCTGTATCATTAGCCCACCGCTGTGCTGTATTGTGGAGCTCACCGCTGTGCTGTATTGTGCAGCTCACCGCTGTGCTGTATGTGTAGCCCACCGCTGTGCTGTATTGTGGAGCCTGCTGTGCTGTATATTGCAGCTCACTGCTGTTGCATTGGAGCTCACTGCTGTGCCAGGCCAGGAGCTTCCAGTGCTGTATCGTGTAGCTCACTGCTGTGTAGTGCCTCACTGCTGCCTGTATTGTAGACTCCCGCTGTTCTGTATTGTGCAGCTCATCGCTGTGCTGTATTGTGCAGCCTGCTGTGCTGTGCATTGTGGGCTTCAGTGCTGTGCTATATTGTGGAGCCCACTGCTGTGTTGCATTGTGCAGCTCACTGCTGCGCTGTATTGTGTAGTTCACTGCTGTGCTGTATTGTGTAGCTCACCGCTGTGCATTGTGGAGCTTCCAGTGCTGTGCTGTATTGTGTACTACCGCTGTGCTGTATTGTGGAGCCCACTCGCTGTGCCATTGTGGAGCCCACTGCTGTGCTGTATTGCAGCCCGCTGTGCTGCATCGCAGAGCTCACTGCCAGCTGTATTGTGGAGCCCACTACAGTTGTATTGTGCAGCTTCAGTGCTGTGCTGTATTGTGCAGCTTCAGTGCCATGCTGTATTGTGCAGCTTCAGTGCTGTGCTGTATTGTGTAGCTCACTGCTGTGCTGTGTGTAGCTCACTGCTGTACTGTATTGTGTAGCCTGCTGTGCTGTTGTGCAGCTTCAGTGCTGTGCTGTGTGTGCAGCTTCAGTGCTGTGCTGTATTGTGCAGCTTCAGTGCTGTGCTGTGTTAATGGAGCCTGCTGTGCTGTATTGTGCAACGTGCTGTGCTGTATTGTGCGCTTCAGTGCTTTCTTTCTGTTAATATAGCTCACTGCTGTGCTGTATTGTGTAGCTCACTGCTGTGTTGTATTGTAGCCTGCTGTGCTGTATTGTGCAGCTTCAGTGCTGTGTGCTGTGTGGAGCCTGCATGCTGTATTGTGCAGCTTCAGTGTGCTGTGTGTGTAGCTCACTGCTGTGCTGTATTGTGTAGCTCACTGCTGTGCTGTATTGTGTGGCTGCTGCTGTGCTGTGTGTGGCTCACTGCTGTGTGTGTTGTGTAGCCTGCTGTGCTGTGTGGGAGCTCACTGCTCTGCTGTATTGTGGAGCCTGCTGTGTGCTGTAGTAGACTTCAGTGCTGTGCTGTGTTGTGTGGCTCACTGCTGTGTGTGTTAATGTAGCTCACTGCTGTACTGTATTGTGGCTACTGTGCTGTATTGTGTGTCTCACTGTGCTGTGTGTGTGGCCTGCCAGCCTTGTTGTGCAGCTCACTGCTGTGCTGTGTTGTGGAGCTCACTGCTGTGCCAGCCATTATGTAGCTCACTGCTCTGCTGTGTTGTGGGAGCTCACTGCTGTGCTGTGTTGTGGGCTTCACTGTGCTAACCAATTGTGTACCTGCTGTGCTGTATTGTGTAGCCTGCTGTGCTGTATTGTGGAGCTCACTGCTGTGTGTTAACCAGCAGCCTGCTGTGCTGTATTGTGGAGCTCACTGCTGTGCTGTATTGTGTAGCCTGCTGTGCTGTATCGTGTAGCTCACTGCTGTGTGCCTGTATTGTGGAGCTCACTGCTGTGTGTATTAGCCCAGCTGCTGCTGTGTGCTGTATTGGAGCTCACTGCTGTGTGTATTGTGTAGCTCACTGCTGTGTGCTGTGTTGGAGCTTCAGTGCTGTGTGCGCTGTGTTATTAGCAGCTCACTGCTGTGTATGCTGTATTGTGTAGCTCACTGCTGTGCTGTATTGTGTAGTTCCACTGCTGTGCTGTATTGTAGCTCACTGCTGTGCTGTATTAATGTAGCCTGCTGTGCTGTATTGTGCAGCTTCAGTGCTGTGCTGTATTGTGGAGCCTGCTGTGCTGTATTGTGCAGCTTCAGTGCTGTGCTGTATTGTGCAGCTTCAGTGCTGTGCTGTGTGTGTGGCGCTCACTGCTGTGCTGTAGTAGCCAGCTCACTGCTGTACTGGCATTGTGTAGCCTGCTGTGCTGTGTTGTGCAGCTTCGGTGCTGTCTGTATTGTGGAGCCTGCTATGCTGCTTGTTGTGCAGCTTCAGTGCTGTGCTGTGTTGTGCCTCAGTGCTGTGCTGTATTGTGCAGCTTCAGTGCTGTGCTGTGTGTGGGCTTTGGTGCTGTGCTGTGTTGGCCAACTCACTGCTGTGCCTGTGTTGTGTAGCTCACTGCTGTGCTGTGTTAATAGCCAGCCTGCTGTGCTGTATTGTGCAGCTTCAGTGCTGTGCTGTGTTGTGGGCCTGCTGGCGCTGTTGTGCAGCTTCAGTGCTGTACTGTATTGTGCAGCTTCAGTGCTGTGCTGTGTGTGTAGCTCACTGTGCTGTGTTAATGTAGCTCACTGCTGTGTTGTGTGTGTAGCCTGCTGTGCTGTCGTGCCCAGCTCACTGCTGTGCTGTGTGTGGAGCTCACTGCTGTGCTGTATTGTGCAGCTCACTGCTGTGCTGTGTTGTGCAGCTCACTGCTACTGTATTGTGGAGCTCACTGCTGTGCTGTATTGTAGTCTGCTGTGCTGTATAGGTGTAGCTCACTGCTGTGCTGTGTGGAGCTCACTGCTGTGCTGTATTGTGGAGCTCACTGCTGTGCTGTGTGTGGAGCTCACTGCTGTGCTTGTATTGTGTAGCCTGCTGTGCTGTGGTAGCAGCTCACTGTATGCTGTGTTGTGGAGCTTCAGTGCTGTGCTGTTGTGGGCTCACTGCTGTACTTGTATTGTGCAGCTCACTGCTGTGCTGTATTGTAAGCTCACTGCTGTCACTGTGTTATTGGCTCACTGCTGTGCTGTATTGTGGAGCTTCAGTGCTGTACTGTATTGTGTGGCTCACTGCTGTGCTGTATTGTGTAGCTCACTGCTGTGCTATATTGTGCCTTTCTTTGTGCTGTATTGTGCAGCTTCAGTGCTGCATGCTGTGTGTGGAGCCTGCTGTGCTGTGTTGTGCAGCTTCGGTGCTGTGCTGGCCGTGTGCCTTCAGTGCTGTGCTGTATTGTGCAGCTTCAGTGCTGTGCTGTATTGTGGAGCCTGCTGTGCTGTATTGTGCAGCTTCAGTGCTGTGCTGTATTGTGCAGCTTCAGTGCTGTGCTGTATTGTGCAGCTTCAGTGCTGTGCTGTGTGTGTAGC
>NW_025962461.1:0-13559 GCF_017589495.1 Alosa alosa
GATGGGTGCAAACAACCTGCAATTTATGACAACTCATGCAAATCCACAAAACGCTAGACAAAACACAAGCAACTTAAAAAAATATCTCCATCAATTTGACAACAACAAAACGTGCATAGCCTATCTATCCTGCAGATGGACTAAACCATTTTGTGATTTAACAAGTGGTAAGTCTGATCAGACAGTCTTCACTATTTTTTATATACAAAATTTAGTCAGTCAATCAACCAAGTTATGCAGCAAATACACTTTACGACATTCCTTATGGCATTTAATTTGGTAATGAAAATATATACTGCACTACCCATGTCAGATGTAACCTAGGCTAGGCTACTAATATGCCTACTGAAACTACCCCTATTGTAAAGTTAAAGTCGTAATTTTTTTTAGTCCAAACCTGTTTTCTCTCTGCGCCATTCCAGGTCACACGCTTGCCTCCTGTTATGTAAATGTGGCGTGTGTCAGGAATGAGTTAGCAGTCTGACATTGCTCCATCAGATACTCATTGCGGTCAGTCAGATGAGAAGAAATATGCAAACGCTTCACTGTTAAATACTCATCGTCGTAGTCTGTATTTAAAAATGTAATTTGCAGTAGGGTACTATTTTACTTTGCCTTCTAAGAGTGACGCGCCGTCTTCTGTTTGCTTTCGCTTTCCACTTGACAATGTTGCTTCCCCTTCCGCACACCTGTGTGTTATTTAATGGCCAACAGATGGCGCCATTTCACTGCTTGCTCACATCAGCCGAAGTTCAGTGCCATGGTGCCATCTGGTGGCCATTAAATATTTAATGTTATATAAGGTTAAGAAGACGTCACCTCGAAAATGTTGTAGTAGTTCCTTACTAAATTATTCTTCTAATCAATCTCATCGGATGTGTTTCTCGTGTTGAATAGCATAAAACAGTATGCTAGCATATTCACAGATTAGTCCTGTATTAATTGTATCCATAAGTACATTTTCATGCATACACACACAGGTGTAATTTCATTTTGTCAATGTTGTTGTGTTTTTAGGGTGTGAGTATACAGTTGTAGGTGGGTCATGTGATCACACACACTCTTAGTTAGGAGGTGGAACAGGGCAGCTGTAGGTGGGTCATGTAATCAGTCCTCACACACTCTTAGTTAGGAGGTGGAAGAGGGCAGCTGTGGGATCAGTGAATCCAAACATGACAGCACCTGCTACCTACCTGAGGGGCAAATGTGCATCGTCGGTGCACATTTGGAAAACTTAATAAGTGATGCTGACCTGCCAGTTGGTGAAACTACACTTTAATGATCCTCGTGGGTTTGTGTCCAGGAAAACGAATGAAGTTGCGCAGGAACTCCTTTAGCACAAGGCAAACTTTACGCACCGACCGACAGCTTGCCGATATGCTCTGTGTCTCCAACACTACAAAAACTCCCAGTCGGAGAGCGTGTGTAGCCTATTAAAAAAAACTATTTTATCCCAAATGCCATCAGCATTCTTAACCAAACTTAGTGACAACATGCATACCTGGCTGAGCTGTTATGTAGTCTATATTTAAACTTATTTATTCATTTTCTGTTTTCCCTTTTTTGTACTGTACATGTTTTAATTATATCTTCAATGTGTCTGAGATGTTGTTTGTCCATCTGTCTGGTGAGCCAAAGACGTAGGTTAGCTAGCCTACATTAAAGATTTATTTTATTCTATTCTAATCCACCATGCGTAATGTAGGGATGGAGAATGATTTTCAAGTAGTCTACTGTATATTTAGGATTCAGCTAAAAAACTTGAGCGCTCTTGAAAAACTCAGAGGGAGAGCTAACAAACGTTCAGAAAAAGTCCTGTTGGCAAATTTGAGGAAAAGTCGGTAAAGGGGCTATTTCACACAATTTGAGGGTGCTGAATTCAAATATTTTGTTTACCAAGCTCAATTTTGAGTTTTAAGCTTGCTAATTAGCATAAATAGCATAATTCACATACTTTTTGGTTTTGCCATCATATATCATAGGAATTGCAAAAAAGAAGGCATTAATATACTCTTTATGTATCAGATATGTTGTAGGACAGGGCAGGTATTACCCCAATGACCCTCAAGAAGCAAATGAAAATAAGCTACAACTAAAATATAAATTGAAATAATAGCTAAAATTCAGTATGACGTTTAGAAACAAAATAGATTCCTTGATAATAAATTGATAGAATAGTAGGTGACTGCTCATTTTTCTGTAGAAAGTACTTTTTCACTATTATGAACAGTTGTCAGTCTTTACAGAGGATTTACACTGTATTTTTTTTTACTGTAAAGGCGATTGTGCTTGCCTAGTTAAAACATCTCACTGGTGCTCTTTCCTATCATTCAAATTCCAGCCATGCAGAAGAAGCACTTGATGAATTAAGTGCATGTTGAACAGGAATGTCTTTAGACCCCTCTTAAACAACCCAAAACTAAAAGGAACGGAGACCACTGGGCAACTCATTCCACCAACATGGAACCACTGAGGAATAGAGTCTTGAATTAGACCTAGTGTTTATGACTGGTCTACATAACAGACACTCATCAGAAGACCGCAGTGGGCGGTTGGGGATGTATGCCTTGATTATTGAATTAAAATAACTAGGAGCAGATCCAGTCAGTGTCCTACAAGCCAAAGTGAGAGATTTAAATTTAATTCTGGCTACTATAGGGAGCCAATGGAGAGTAACTAGGAGAGGAGTTATATGTGTCCTCTTTGGCTGATTGAAGACCAGTCATGTTGCAGCATTCTGAATCAGCTGTAATGATCTTATTACACAAGCGAGTAAGCCAACTAATAGTGAATTACAATAGTCCAGCTTGGAGATGACTATGGTTTAAACAAGAAGTTGTGTGGAATCTTGTGTCAGATAAGGTCTAATCTTATGTAACGGGAACAGATTACCGGCGGTTCTCCCCTCGAAACACACAATACAACGACGTAGTATAAAAATATATAGTTTATTCAAAACTTGTTAACAATCAAGTTTTAAAACACAGTTCAATAAATAGCCTATGTGAAGTTCACGACCCAATTGCAGTATAAGACCAGTATGAAAGAAATGAAGGGCCACAGAATAAATCAATAGCCCATGTAAGTTCACAGCCTGTTTACAGTATAGGACCAGTATGAAAGAACTGAAACTACAAAACAAATCAATAGCCTAGTATATGTAAATACCATATTCTGGCACCCTCTAGAGGAGGGAGATCTCAGGCTATAATGGGGTTAGGCTCCGTACAGAAGGAACCAACCGAAAAGGGGGGTGTGCGTTTTAGCCAGGGGCTCTCCCTGAGTATATGGGCGCTACTAGGGGTTGCCTAAGGCGACCAACAAGGAAGGCTAAAGAGGTAAGCTACAATACACAAGAACCACTCACAAAATGGTAATAAGACACCGCAACCTTTTGTAACAAAAAAAAAAAAAAAAGCATATACATTGGTGACCTAGAGGAAATGTTAACACAAGCTGCTACGCTACAGAAAAAAACACTATAAGAGTAGCCAACCTGCAGAGTATATATATATATATATATATATAACTCGCTAGAGCCTCGCTACTGACACACGTCAAGGGTTGGCTCCCTCTGCTGGCGACTAGTGGCAATTGTACGTAAACACCTTGGGGTAAGCAGGTTGTGGGTGGAGCCACTGATACTATTTCCCCCCAACTGAGCCTACACTACAAGTGGCAATATTAAGCACTACACACCAAGCACAGCACACAAATTATGTAGATACCCCACACACTCGCACACATGTGATAAAGGAACATTTGTCAGTAGGTAACACAATCAAGCTAATATTGTACCAGCGGCAGCCCTTCACTACTTGACCAAACCCTGCAATGAATCACATACAATACACTAATAAAGGAGAGTTGAACTGGGTGAAGGGAAAACAATATATTACTGTCCAGTGCCACTTGTGGCCCAACCCCCAGGATTGAAGAGCGGTCTTTGAAAACAGTCTGGAGTGATACGTCCAACAATGCGCTGTCTCTTTAAATGCGTGGCCAGACACCTCCGTCGGGGATTCCTCTAGTGGTGTCTCTGCCCCCTTGACTTAACGATGCAAAATCGGGTGCGTTGAGAAGTTTCAGGCTGGCCGTCGTCACGGGAGGAAGGTCGAGCTCGTTCCGGACTGGGAAATAAAGGGGAGACGCGCTTAACGCCAGTAGACAGTCAACACAAACACACACGCATACACAGGCAAAGGCAGGGCTACTTTCCTGTAACGTGTGGGATTGAGAGCGTTGTTTGGGGTCTTTCCAATTCCTTCTGCTGACGGATGTTAAGGGGGTCGCGACCTCGGCGGCAGGCGTTCAAATCAGTGTGATCGGTGCGTCCTTCGTCCCGTGCAGATCCACGGTGCTTCTTTTTATGCAGTCGCTGCACCAATCCTCGTTGTTCGTTGATCACTTAATTATTTTGGCCAGCTGTAAAGAATGGCTCACAGCCAACCATGGTAATCACCCCAATTCAGTCCTGTCCCACCCCCCGCATAGTTCAATGTTACACACACACACACAAAACCATCAACCCATCTAGAGTCCAATTTATATGAAGTTCATGTAGGCTTATGGTCATACAGTCTTAGCAATGCATCCACCCTCTACACTTACTAATGTTGTAAAGCATAAACTGACATGATTTTGCAATAGAAACTACATGCACAGAGAAGTCAAGTCGGTCATCAATTACAATGCCCAAGTTACGTGCCGATCTAGTTGGGGTCAGTGAAGTTGAGTCAAGCTGGATGTTAATCTGTTGGGGAATACTGTTTTAGCTGGATAAAAAAAAACACCAAAACAATTTAGACGAGATATCCTTTATATCCACATCCATAGCATAAAGTGCAACAAAAAGAAACATTCTCCAGTGCATCATTACTGCATATGATGCTGAAAGGGAAGTGGACCTAGGACAAATCCTTAGCTATGAACTGATTAATGTCCCTGTACTGTAGCTATTGCAGATAGCGATGGTTATTTGTGAAGTGGAAATAAGTCTTTACTCACTCAAGTGCTGTCTAGCAATGTGGAATGTCCAGTAGTGATCACTGCAAAAACTGCTCATTCAACATTGGTAATAGATGTTCAAGATCTAGTTATGTCTTTAGGACACCCATCTGACTGCAGCACATTTAAGAAGTATGCAGGAAAGTTTGTAAGAAACTTTTCTATTGTTATTTGGTATTTGTTATGTGGGAGCAAATGATGTTAACTATCAAAGAAATAGACCTAATGTAGGAATGCCCATAGATATTGCAACAGAAAATGGTGTGATGACCTGAGTGGTTGAAACATACTTATTAAATTACACTGGGGGCAAAGAAGACTATCTTCACTTTTTTCCCTTTGCAACTGTCAAAGAAATCCCATAAACACGGGAAGGCCTAGGGTAGCCTACATCAGATGGCCTAAAGATTAGGTTCTTCTGCATAGCATTAAGAGATTTGCATGCAGTAATTTGAACACTGACCTTGATCTAGCCTACTTTGGCTATTTAAAGGTAATTTATTGCTAAAATACCACACAATATAATTGAGCTATAACAAACAATAAAGGACTTAAATCACACACAAACTACTATTTTACTGACTACAAAAATAATAATTATGTAGGAAGTTTAGAAGTTTAAAACCCAGAATTGACCAAAAGTGTACCAAATTCAACACAAATGATTCAATACACTTGGAGGAGGCCTGCATCCTTTCTTTTCCAGATATTTTAGGATTTTGATATCGTTTCAGTATCGAGTATCAACATATTTATGGCAGGTATTGTATCGAAGTCATAATTTTGGTATTGTGACAACACTATGCCAGAGCCGCTCTGTTTTCTAGATGTTGAGGATCGGAGGCTCTACCACCAACAAGTGATGCTGCTCAGTGGCATATTAAAAGAGCTCATTATCAAGCTCTACTATGGAGGCAAGCACACATACCAAATCCAGCGTTACTAGAAGTAAAATGTTTTTTACTTGTCGGTTGTTTCTGACGGTAGATGCAGTTCTGCATTAGGCTTATTCCCGCTGTCTAAGTTCATATGTACTGTGGGATATTTTCTGAGTTGAAGGTTATCTGTGCAACTTGTTATTGTGATGAAATGCATTAAACACCACATGAGTGACTATGTTAGCAATAAAAATATGGTTGTGTTTTGAAGAGTTTAGAATTTCCGAGTTTATTACATGTTAACTGTAATCATGTTCCCATTAAATACATTAATAAACTATAGTATGGTTTCTTTAATGCTCAAACATGTATTTAGTGTATTTAGAGAACACTTTTATTTGGTTTTAGTGATTACTTTTGAAATCAACCCAATTTAGGGAAAAATAAGCAAAGAAAATCTCTATTTTATGTTAAAATGCTGATTATGCGGCTTAGAACTCAGAATTGAGCTTGGTAAACAAAATATTCAGAATCAGCACCCTCAAATTAGGTAAGAAGGGTGGTTTACCAACTTTTCCTCAAATTTGCCGTCAGAAGTTCTCTTCTGTGAAGCTGCTCTCCCTCTAAAGAATGGATAGGCTATCATGTGATGTCGTGGTCTTATCGCCCTCTCACGGTGAATTGCACGGATAAATATTACATGCTTTTGTGCTTCTTTGTCAATCGGACCTTCGTCAAAATGAAACGCCATTGTGTGACAAGTGTAAAAATAGCGGCCTGGTTGAACATGCACTGAAATCACTCAACATAATTGAACATAACCTGAACAAAACCTACCCCCTACCAGGTTAAGTTCAGAGCCTATGTTACCATAGTTACTTACATAGCCTGATCATTTTTGAGCTTTGTGGAACTGAAATCCCAGGTTTAACGTTTACTCTGGGTTTACATACCCAGTTAAGTTCAGGGCCTATGTTACCATAGTTACTTACATAGCCTGATCATATTTGAGCTTTCTGGAACTGAAATCCCAGGTTCACCGCTAACTCTGGGTTAACATACCCAGTTAAGCCAGTAAACCTGCTTTCTGGAATACCCCTCTGTTCCACCTCCTAACTAAGAGTTTCTACACACAGTTGAGTTCCGTCAACGCATGCCAGTGGGTGTTCCCGACAGTATCTATGCAAATGACCTGAAATATAACCGTAATTTGATTGGTTGGTGCCATCCGTCGATTGCCTTGATTGGCCAGTGCCGTCTGTCGGTGCAGCAACAGCTGAACTTCTCAACGCGAGCAACGGGAGGAACGCAATGCAACGGACCCACAATTCAGTTGGGCAACGGATGACGTAAGCCCATGTAAAGTGAACGGGATGCGTCTCCAGCACTGTAACGCACGCAACTGTGTGTAGGAGCCGTAAGAGTGTGTGAAGACTGATCACATGACCCACCTACAGCATAGGCCTTGTACTGTATAGTATAGTAGACGCCGTGTACTGTAGGGATGGGCAGAACGAGGCTTTGTGAAACAACGAAACGTTCGAAGCAATTGCGCCAGAATTGTGTCGAGGCTTCGAAACAATCCGACACACATCACTCCATGGTGACATCTAGTGGCCAGATTTGCTAACATCACATTTTGACCGTGAAGCACAACTGCTTCAGACGAAGAATATAAATAGCCAACATGGAACGCAAGATTACGTCCACAGCCACATGGTTCAGTGGTTAACACACTTGCATGCGTCCGGTGTTCGACTCCCTGCTGGTGCTTAAAAAGTTCAGACTAGTATATACCTTCAGTAACTAGAACATTTTTATATCTGCCAGTTACAGATGTTTTGTTATTTCAGTTTCATAATACATTATCCTTTGAAATATGCTGGAGAGGAAAATGTTACAATGGTTTTAAAATGTATGCTATGCTATGTAGGGTTTTTTTTGGGAACATGTTGTAGGGAAATAAAGGATACATGAATGAAGCAGGTTAGACTAATCAGGTTCAACATGGGAAAAATGTTTTGTATGTCAACATAATTTTTTATTTAGGAATAACAGTTGTTCTGCCGTCTTGGCATTTAATCTGTTTCTTGTTTTTGAATAAACCTCCCCAGACTATAAATATGTTTTTGCCATCACACTTAGGTTTGGATAAACCACTCTCCTCTCCTGCCAGTATTTCAAAGGGTCACTAGACTATATCTATCTAAACTATCGCTCACTGTCGGTCTCTAGCCTGTCAATTAATTTATATCACTAACCTATCAATCACAAGAATGCACTATCAATCGCTATATGCCGCTATATCTCTCAAAATCTTTCTCCTCACAAAAAACCCACAAAGATAGGATGTGTTTGAATGACTTTTAAGCATTCTGGGACTTTGTAATTTAGATCAAACAGGTGTTTACTCGAGTAATTGGCTCGCGCGGTAAGTGTGCCATCTGTCCAAACCAAATTGAAACACCACGAAGCATCACTTAGCCATGGTCACGTGACATGGGCGTTTTGAACCACAATTCGAAACACTTGCGTTTCGGAAGCTCGACACTGTTTCGAAACGTCAGCTTCGAGCGTCACATCCCTAGTGTACTGTACGCACAGGCTACCACTGTCTATTGGGAGATGTGTTAACCCATTTACTCCTAAAATGCCGGTTAAAAACGCCTATAGAATCCTATGGCATTCTAGACTAAATAACCTTATTTCCTGAGGGTTTTCTGAAAACATACTAAAAATTGTCAACGTCTACCAAAATGTAATATCTCAGCCTCTGTAGCACCTAGAAACATGAAATAAAAAGCATGCTGCGCTACGCAGCATCCAGCGGGAGGGTCAATGTTGCGCTACGCAGCATCCAGCGGGAGGGTCAATGTTGCGTCATGCAGCATCCAGCGCGAATGGGTTAAGGAATCATTGGCTGTATGGCTCACAGCAACGGAGTAAAGTTTGCCGTGTAATGTGTGTGCATGTGTATACATGTATGTTTAATGTAATGTTTATTGTAACTGGATCTACTATAACGTGATTACGTTTCACTGTAAGTCCTTGTGATTTAACTAGCCAATAACCTTAATGCATGATGGGCTATTTTGTATGTGAACTTGCTTTCAGATTTCAGTGAGATACCAGGGAGTCCCATTTCCATTTATGTTGAGTGGTGTATTCCTAGAAGTAAAAGGAAACGTTGTGTTATTGTACCTGTATTGTTTAATACTGGTGTAGGCTGTGTTTACCATAAACAATGGATTTTAACTGTGTTTGTTTACCCCTTCAGAAAGATTGGCACTGCTGCTTTGCCTCAATAAGTAATTGTAGCTGCTGCCTCATTATTTTCTTCTTTATCTTGTTATTTTGTTTGTCCGGTTGATTTGGCCTAAACATATTTGCCACCCCCCCCCCTCTTGCTGTGTCGGCAACAGGTGTGGTATTGGCTGCCCCAGTTCTGCTGTGGTAATGTGTTACGGTGATAATGCTAACATCTAGCTTTGCTCATTCTCGACCCAGCCAGTTAGTGCTAATAGCAACCATATCTTTCCTTCTCCCCTCCAGAGAAACAGAGTGTTGCAGCTGTTCCGCGGGGCAGGTCGCCGGATCTGAGTCCTCCTCTTTGCGCATTTCACACAGTATTTGTAGTGGTAACGTGCACCTCACTATTTGCAGTTATCACTCTTTGTAGTACCTCTGCCTATTGTGTGTGTGTGTGTATGTATGTGTGAATAGGCAACAGAATCAGCAGCACAGGTGGTGTGTCGGCCTCACTCCTCTTCCAGGACAGGTAACCTCTCCCGAACAGCTGATCAAATTAACCCTACCTGATTACATTCAGGTAGCCTTCCTACCTATAGCGGCCTATAGCTGCCAATTAAATTCAAATCCCTCATTCTGGCCTACAGGACACTGACTGGATCTGCACCACTATTTGATTTCCATGATCCAGCTCCACGTCCCCTCTCACCCACTGCGGTCCTCTGATGAGCTTCTGCTCAAGACTCTTTTCCCTGGTGGTTTTTCATTGGTGGAATGAGTTGCCTAGTGTTCTAGTTTTGGCACTTGTGAGAAGTGTTTAAAAACTTTGCACTTTATCATACAGAATTATGGTTATGGTTTTTGTTAATATGAAAACTGACAATTGATAATATTATGTATACTATTTTTATTATTACTATATGCTTAATGTAAACTATTGTTTTTAACTAATATACTTCATATACTGTAAGTCACCGTGGACAAAAACATCTAAATACCATACAGTACACATCCTGCCAGAAATAACCCACATCCTGTTACTGAATGTTGAAACGAAACAAAGTATATATTGTTTAGAAGGATTGTTAGAGTAAGTAATGTGTTTACTTGAGAATACAGAAATACAAGTAAGAAAATTGTAGTTATATCTGAAAGGCTTAAATGTGGTTAGTTGATAATCACATGCCTCATTGACCTCATTATGAAAAAAGAAAGATTGACAATATATATATATTTTTTAGAATGTTTGGGTACATTTTTTATCTAGATATTATAATTATAATATTGTATCATATTTAGATGTTATTTTGGTATACATAAATGTTAAATCATAAATAAATATTAAAATAAAATTGGCTGGATTTACTTATTAAACCCTGAGTCTAATTTTATGCCATTTATTTAATGACCTGAGATGAACTACCTCAACATTAGCTTTGGGAAACCCTTGGAGTGCAAAGACTAGAGATTTTTAAAGATTGCTACTTAGAAGAGAAGACAAGTGAAATTGCAGTCACTGGAAGGTGTTGGGTAGACACTTTCAGAAGAGGAAGCATAGTGCATAGTGGAGCATCTGCTTGCAATGTAAGGGAGTCTTGAAGCCAGCAAAGCTATAAGCGCAAGCCCCCTCCACTGAAAACCAGCTCAACATATTCAACGCAGAGCCAATTACCACCGGTTACACGTGTTCATCTTATTATGGCACTTTTGCCACCTGCCCTGCTATGAAAGAATATTAGACTCAAAAGTTTTGTACGTGTGTATAACGTTTTGAAACTGTTTGAAACACAGATCAACTGTAAAAATGATCTGTACAAGTAATTGTCGAGAAAAGATATGTACAGCAAGCATCAAAAGCTTGCAACCCAGAGCCTGAAACTGGGCATTTAGTCCTTTATGGGGAAAAACACTATATTTGGTAACTTCCATAGACATCCAAAATGGGGTGGGGTGATTGTATTGAGAGCACTGAGGTGTCAGATGATCTGGTGTCAAAAAAATGATTACATTTTTGCCCTCAGGGTTTAGGCTGTGGCCTACTGGTTAGGGCCTCTGGCTTGTAACCGAAGGCTTCCACCGAAAAATGTGGGCGGGGGAAGTGGTTGAGCACTGCTCTCCCATGCCCACATTCACGGCTGAAGTGCACTTAAGCAAGGCACCTAACCCCTCACTGCTCCGGGTTAGTGTGTGCTTCACCTCACTGTGTGCTGTGTGTGTTTCACTAATTCACGGATTGGGATATATGCAGAGACCAAATTTCCCTCACAGGTTCAAAAGAGTATATATACTTATACTAAATATTTCCGCCTTGTAAAAGCAGGTGTTAACCGCTGTCAACTGCCTCCAACTGACAATATATAATGACAGCGAACAATGATGACATAATGAACATCAAAAAGAGATCAACATTCAGTTGAAACCCAAAGACAAATATGTTCTGCACGTAAAACTGAGTGTGGCAGGGAAGAGATGATTTTGAGGATTTGTTGCATCGACTACGCCACCTAGGGGACGGGAGGCCGGCCCCTAGGACAAGGAACTAAACTAGATTAACCCCTGAGGGTAATTGGAGCACACAGGTTCGTCAAACCCAAGGAGCCGGAGACATGCGTTGCATCAACAATATTTATTCAAACAAGACACATTAATTATTACAGTTGCACAGTAAAACATGACCACACAATTGACACTCTGACTGAGAGGTCCCACCGACACAGTGACCAGGGGGCTACTATATAAGCACTGTAGCTATGTGGCTGACTAGCACCTTGCTATTGGGCGAGTGACCTGGTCTCAGGGGAGGGGTAACTAGAGCAGGGCAGATGCTTACCACAGCGAGCCGGACTACTGCAGGACAGAGGGGAGGGGGTCCAGAAAATACACACCATGCGTGAGAGAAACACTGCAATCCAGGCAAAAGACACCTCAATGTGCACACAGCAAGGGAAAGTGAAGGCCTCCACCACAAACTCAGTCCTCCGCTCACGTGGGCCACACTGCTCCTGTCTGACAGAGGGGAAGAGGAGACACAAGCACTGATTAACAGAGTGATTTATCTTACAAGCCAGGTATGCTAGCAGTACTACAAATGGCTACTTATCTTAAGCAGCAGGTTTGGTGCTCCAGCTCCGCACGGATCAATGGTCAAATGGGACAGCCACCCTGGTCACAGCATTGAGATTGTAAACCGGCATGCATACACACCCACGCACATACACACCAACATGCACATGCACAGCAAACATGCACAGACTGGGGGTTATCAAGCGGGGAAGAACAGCAACTGGCACAGTATTGAGATTGGCATGCATACACACCCACGCACATACACACCAACATGCACATGCACAGCAAGCAGGGTAGCAACACAGACAGACTGGGGGTTATCCCAAGCCGGGGAAGAACAGCAATCCTGGTCACAGCATTGGGATTATAAACCAGCATGCATACACACCCACACACACACAAACATGCACATGCACAGCAAGCAGAGTAGCAACACAGGCAGAACGGGGTTTATCCCACAACCAACAAATAAAAGTACAAAGAAGTGCAGGTTAGGCCAGAGAAACAATCTGTAAAGCACAACAAAAGCTCAAAGCTGGCGATCCTATGCTCCACTTACAGGTACGAGGAGGAGAGACAACGCACTCACCACTCTACTGCTGATAGCAAACTGACACCAACAAGTTTCTCGCGTTGCGGTCCACTGGACGTAATGCATGCGAGTTTCCAAAGCAAATACCAACCGCACTGTTGAACCAGCGGTTTCACCTACACGCACAGCAAGCTACCGGTATCCCACGTCACTAACCAGGAAGTCCTTTCACTGACTGAGCGACGTACCCGTCAGTCGAAAGCCACTTCCTTAAATAGCAATACAGGGCACGCCCCCTAATCAATAACCTGTCAGTCAAGATGACTCAAGGGGAAACCCATTTCACCACATGAGCATAACTCACCATCTCCCACATGTGCTAATGGTGCTGCACACTCCCCACTTCCTGTTTCCACACACAGTGTCTGGTTAAGTGAACGTGCAGCACAGCCTATTGCAATGTGCATATGCATCTGTTTTAACAAGAGCATGGAGAGTTCTCAACACTATAATAACCACAAAGGATGCTAAACAAATAGACAGTACTTTTTTTTAAAGCACATAATTATGGATAACATAGATGGCATAGCCCTTATAACCATATTAAACCATAGGAAGTAAATGGGATACCTAGTAGGTTTGCAGTTCAATGCGTCAATAAGAGAACTTTTCAAAAAGACAACAGGATCACTATTTAGAGCACCAGTTTCTATATCAAAAGCATCCTTAACTTTTATTGGCCTTTTGTAGGCCTACTTTCCTACTTGCTAGATTTGACCAATCTTCCATGGCCTATGTGCACAAGTAGTTTGAGTAGAACTACTACT
>NW_025962462.1:0-13505 GCF_017589495.1 Alosa alosa
CTAGACATGTGAAATGCATGAACTATGGAAAAAAAAAAGTGAAAAAAAAAATTGTCTGATTTTTCATACTTTTCAGATTTTCTTAGTTTTTAAGGTCGGGGTCAGGATGAGAGACAGATTTTTTAACAAATTTAAAAATCTGTTAGATATTGTCAAATTATTTTTAATTTCCGTCTAGACATGTGAAATGCATGAACTATGGAAAAAAAAAGTGAAAAAAAATTGTCTGATTTTTTCATACTTTTCAGATTTTCTTAGTTTTCACATAAGGTCAGGGAAAAAGACAGATTTTTTGACAAATTTCAAAATATGTCAGATATTGTCAAATTATTTTTTATTTTCGTCTAGACATGTGAAATGCATGAACTATGGAAAAAAAGTGAAAAAATTGGTCTGATTTTTCATTACTTTTCAGATTTTCTTAGTTTTCACATAAGGTCGGGGTCAGGAAAAAAAGACAGATTTTTTAACAAATTTCAAAATATGTCAGATATTGTCAAATTATTTTTTTTAATTCCGTCTAGACATTTGGAAATGCATGATCTATGGCAAAAAAAAGTGAAAAAAAAATTGATCTGATTTTTTCGTACTCAGATTTTTGTAGTTTTCACACATAAGGTCCGGGGTCAGGAAAAAAAGACAGATTTTGACAAATTTCAAAATATGAATATTATAATTATTTTTATTTCACTTCTAGACATATGAAATGCATGATCTATAATAAAAAGTGAAAAAAATTGTCTGATTTTTCAGTACTTTTCAGATTTTTCTTAGTTTTCACATAGGTCGAGGTCAGGAAAAAAAAACAGATTTTGACAAATTTCAAAATATGTCAGATAATCCTCCCAAATTATTTTTTAATTCACGTCTAGATATTTGAAATGCATGAACTATGGCAAAAAAAAAGTGAAAAAAAAAAATTGGTCTGATTTTTTAATTACTTTTCAGATTTTCTTAGTTTTTAAGGTCGGGGTCAGGAAAAAGACAGATTTTTTTGACAAATTTTAAAATCTGTCAGATATTGTCCAAATTATTTTTATTTCGCGTCTAGACATGTGAAATGCATGAACCATGGCAAAAAAAGTGAAAAAAAATTGGTCTGATTTTTTCATACTTTTCAGATTTTCTTAGTTTTCATAAGGTCGGGGTCAGGAAAAAAAGACAGATTTTTGACAAATTTCAAAATCTATCAGATATTGTCCAAATTTTTTTTATTTCCGTCTAGACATTTGAAAATGCATGAACTATGGCAAAAAAGTGAAAAAAAAAATGATTTTTTTTCATACTTTTCAGATTTTCTTAGTTTTTAGGTCCGGGGTCAGGAAAAAAACAGATTTTTTGACAAATTTCAAAATATGTCAGATATTGTCCAAATTATTTTTTAATTCACGTCTAGACATTTGAAATGCATGAACTATGGAAAAAAAAAAGTGAAAAAAAATTTGTCTGATTTTTTTAGTACTTTTCAGATTTTCTTAGTTTTCACATAAGGTCGGGGTCAGGAAAAAGACAGATTTTTTAACAAATTTCAAAAAATCTGTCAAATATTGTCCAAATATTTTTTATTTCACGTCTAGACATGTGAAATGCATGAACTATGGGAAAAAAAAAAGTGAAAAAAAAATTGGTCTGATTTTTTTCATACTTTTCAGATTTTCTTAGTTTTCACATAAGGTCGGGGTCAGGAAAAAGACAGATTTTTTGACCAAATTTCAAAATATGTCAGATATTCAATCAAAATTTTTTTTAATTCACGTCTAGACATGTGAAAATGCATGAACTATGGAAAAAAAAGTGAAAAAAAAAAAATTGGTCTGATTTTTACCATTACTTTTCAGATTTTCTTAGTTTTCACATAGGTCAGGATGAAAAAAGAGATTTTTTTAACAAATTTCAAAATCTGTCAGATATTATCAAATTAGTTTTTTTATTTCGCGTCTAGACATGTGAAATGCATGAACTATGGAAAAAAAAAGTGAAAAAAAAAATTGTCTGATTTTTTTCATACTTTTCAGATTTTCTTAGTTTTCACATAAGGTCCGGAATCAGGAAAAAAGACAGATTTTTTGACAAATTTAAAAATCTGTCAGATATTCAATCAAATTATTTTTTATTTCACGTCTAGACATGTGAAATGCATGAACTATGGGAAAAAAAAAGTGAAAAAAAATGGTCTGATTTTTTTCCATACTTTTCAGATTTTCTTAGTTTTCACATAAGGTCGGGGTCAGGAAAAAAGACAGATTTTTTGACAAATTTCAAAATCTGTCAGATATTCCAAATTATTTTTTTTAATTCCGTCTAGACATTTGAAATGCATGAACTATGGAAAAAAAAAGTGAAAAAAAAAATTGTCTGATTTTTTTAGTACTTTTCAGATTTTCTTAGTTTTTTAAGGTCGGTCAGGAAAAAAGACAGATTTTTTTTAACAAATTTAAAAATCTTTCAGATATTGTCCAAATTATTTTTTTTATTTCACGTCTAGACATGTGAAATGCATGAACTATGGAAAAAAAAAGTGAAAAAAAATTGGTCTGATTTTTTTCATACTTTTCAGATTTTCTTAGTTTTCACATAAGGTCGGGGTCAGGAAAAAAAACAGATTTTTGACAAATTTCAAAATCTGTCAGATATTGTCAAAATTTTTTTTAATTCCGTCTAGACATGTGAAATGCATGAACTATGGAAAAAAAAGTGAAAAAAAATTGGTCTGATTTTTTCGGGATACTTTTCAGATTTTCTTAGTTTTCACGTCTAAGGTCGGGGTCAGGAAAAAAAAAAGACAGATTTTTAAGACAAATTTCAAAATCTGTCAGATATTGTCCAAATTATTTTTTAATTCCGTCTAGACATGAAATGCATGAACTATGGCAAAAAAAAAGTGAAAAAAAAATTGGTCTGATTTTTCATACTTTTCAGATTTTCTTAGTTTTCACATAAGGTCGGGATGAGGAAAAGATTTTTTTTGACAAATTTAAAAATCTGTCAGATATTGTCCAAATTATTTTTTAATTCCGTCTAGACATGTGAAATGCATGAACTATGGAAAAAAAGTGAAAAAAATTGGTCTGATTTTTCATACTTTTCAGATTTTCTTAGTTTTCACATAAGGTCGGGGTCAGGAAAAAAAAGACAGATTTTTGACAAATTTCAAAATCTGTCAGATATTGTCAAATTATTTTTTTTAATTCCGTCTAGACATGTGAAATGCATGAACTATGGAAAAAAAAGTAAAAAAAAAATTGGTCTGATTTTTTTCATTACTTTTCAGATTTTCTTAGTTTTTTAAGGTCGGGGTCAGGAAAAAAGACAGATTTTTTAACAAATTTCAAAATCTGTCAGATATTATCCAAATTATTTTTTTATTTCCGTCTAGACATGTGAAATGCATGAACTATGGAAAAAAAGTGAAAAAAATTGGTCTGATTTTTTTTCATACTTTTCAGATTTTCTTAGTTTTCACATAAGGTCGGGGATGAAAAAGACAGATTTTTTAACAAATTTCAAAATCTGTCAAGATATTGTCCAAATTATTTTTTAATTCACGTCTAGACATGTGAAATGCATGAACTATGGGAAAAAAGTGAAAAAAAATTGGTCTGATTTTTTCATACTTTTCAGATTTTCTTAGTTTTCACATAAGGTCGGGGTCAGAAAAAAAGACAGATTTTTTTGACAAATTTCAAAATCTGTCAGATATTAATCCAAATTATTTTTTTAATTCCGTCTAGACATGTGAAATGCATGAACTATGGCAAAAAAAGTGAAAAAAAAATTGGTCTGATTTTTTCGGTACTTTTCAGATTTTCTTAGTTTTCACAAAGGTCGGGGTCAGGAAAAAAAAGATTTTTTTGACAAATTTCAAAATCTGTCAGATATTGTCCAAATTTTTTTTTAATTCACGTCTAGACATGTGAAATGCATGAACTATGGCAAAAAAAAAAAAAAAAAAAAAATTGGTCTGATTTTTTTAAGTACTTTTCAGATTTTCTTGTTTTCACATAAGGTCGGGGTCAGGAAAAAGACAGATTTTTGACAAATTTCAAAATCTGTCAGATATTGTCAAATTATTTTTAATTCACGTCTAGACATGTGAAATGCATGAACTATGGCAAAAAAAATTAAGAAAAAAAATTGGTCTGATTTTTTTTCATACTTTTCAGATTTTCTTGGTTTTCACATAAGGTCGGGGTCAGGAAAAAACTTTTTTTTGACAAATTTCAAAATCTGTCAGATATTGTCCAAATTATTTTTTAATTTCCGTCTAGACATGTGAAATGCATGAACTATGGAAAAAAAAGTGAAAAAAAAAAAAATTGTCTGATTTTTTTCATACTTTTCAGATTTTCTTAGTTTTTCACATAAGGTCGGGGGATGAAAAAAGACAGATTTTTTGACAAATTTAAAAATCTGTTAGATATTATCAAATTATTTTTTTATTTCCGTCTAGACATGTGAAATGCATGAACTATGGGAAAAAAAGTGAAAAAAAAATTGGTCTGATTTTTTTTCGGACTTTTCAAATTTTCTTAGTTTTCACATAAGGTCGGGGTCAGGAAAAAAAACAGATTTTGACAAATTTCAAAATCTGTCAGATATTGTCAAATTATTTTTTTTAATTCCGTCTAGACATTTGAAATGCATGAACTATGGAAAAAAAAGTGAAAAAAAAATTTGTCTGATTTTTACTTTTCAGATTTTCTAAGTTCCGGGGTCAGGAAAAAGACATTTTTAACAAATTTAAAAATCTGTCAGATATTGTCCAAATTATTTTTTAATTCGCGTCTAGACACGTGAAATGCATGAACTATGGGAAAAAAAAGTGAAAAAAAATTGGTCTGATTTTTTCATACTTTTCAGATTTTCTTAGTTTTTCACATAAGGTCGGGGTCAGGAAAAAAAGACAGATTTTTGACAAATTTCAAAATCTGTCAGATATTATCCAAATTATTTTTTTAATTCCGTCTAGACATGTGAAATGCATGAACTATGGAAAAAAAAAAAGTGAAAAAAAAATTGGTCTGATTTTTTTAGGTACTTTTCAGATTTTCTTAGTTTTTAGTCGGTCAGGAAAAAGACAGATTTTTTTAACAAATTTAAAAATCTGTTAGATATTGTCAAAATTATTTTTTATTTCACGTCTAGACATGTGAAATGCATGAACTATGGAAAAAAAAAAAAAAAAAAAAATTGGTCTGATTTTTTTCATACTTTTTTTTTCAGATTTTCTTAGTTTTCACATAAGGTCGGGGTCAGGAAAAAAAAGACAGATTTTTGACAAATTTTCAAAATATGTCAGATATTGTCAAATTATTTTTTAATTCCGTCTAGACATGTGAAATGCATGAACTATGGAAAAAAAGTGAAAAAAAATTGGTCTGATTTTTTTACGTACTTTTCAGATTTTCTTAGGTTTTCACATAAGGTCGAGGGTCAGGAAAAAAAAGACATTTTTTAACAAATTTCAAAATCTGTCAGATATTGTCAAATTATTTTTTTAATTCCGTCTAGACATGTGAAATGCATGAACTATAAAAAAAAAGTGAAAAAAAATTGGTCTGATTTTTTTTCATACTTTTCAGATTTTCTTAGTTTTCACATAAGGTCGGGGTCAGGAAAAAAGACAGATTTTTGACAAATTTCAAAATCTGTCAGATATTCAATCCAAATTATTTTTTTTTTATTTCCGTCTAGACATGTGAAATGCATGAACTATGGAAAAAAAAAAAAAAAAAAATTGGTCTGATTTTTTTACTTTTCAGATTTTCTTAGTTTTCACATAAGGTCGGGGAGGAAAAAGACAGATTTTTTGACAAATTTCAAAATCTGTCAGATATTGTCCAAATTATTTTTTAATTCACGTCTAGACATGTGAAATGCATGAACTATGGAAAAAAAAGTGAAAAAAAAATTGGTCTGATTTTTTTCATACTTTTCAGATTTTCTTAGTTTTCACATAAGGTCGGGGTCAGGAAAAAAGACAGATTTTTTGACAAATTTCAAAATCTGTCAGATATTAATCAAATTATTTTTTAATTCACGTCTAGACATGTGAAATGCATGAACTATGGGAAAAAAAGTGCAAAAAAAAAAATTGGTCTGATTTTTTTCATACTTTTCAGATTTTCTTAGTTTTTCACATAAGGTCGGGGTCAGGAAAAAGACAGATTTTTGACAAATTTCAAAATCTGTCAGATATTGTCAAATTATTTTTTAATTCCGTCTAGACATGTGAAATGCATGAACTATGGGAAAAAAAAAGTGAAAAAAAATTGGTCTGATTTTTTTCATACTTTTCAGATTTTCTTAGTTTTCACATAAGGTCGGGGTCAGGGAAAAAGACAGATTTTTGACAAATTTCAAAATCTGTCAGATATCAATCAAATTATTTTTTTTATTTCACGTCTAGACATGTGAAATGCATGAACTATGGCAAAAAAAAGTGAAAAAAAAATTGGTCTGATTTTTTTCATACTTTTCAGATTTTCTTAGTTTTCACATAAGGTCGGGGTCAGGAAAAAAGACAGATTTTTGACAAATTTCAAAATCTGTCAGATATTGTCCAAATTATTTTTTTTAATTCCGTCTAGACATGTGAAATGCATGAACTATGGAAAAAAAAGTGAAAAAAATTGGTCTGATTTTTTTATACTTTTCAGATTTTCTTAGTTTTTCACATAAGGTCAGGATCAGGAAAAAAGACATTTTTTTAACAAATTTAAAATCTGTTAGATATTGTCCAAATTATTTTTTTATTTCACGTCTAGACATGTGAAATGCATGAACTATGGGAAAAAAAGTGAAAAAAAAAAATTGGTCTGATTTTTTTTCATACTTTTCAGATTTTCTTAGTTTTCACATAAGGTCGGGGTCAGGAAAAAGACAGATTTTTTGACAAATTTCAAAATCTGTCAGATATTGTCAAATTATTTTTTAATTCCGTCTAGACATGTGAAATGCATGAACTATGGAAAAAAAAGTGAAAAAAAAAATTGGTCTGATTTTTTTCATTACTTTTCAGATTTTCTTAGTTTTCACATAAGGTCAGGATGAGGAAAAACAGATTTTTTAACAAATTTCAAAATCTGTTAGATATTAATCAAATTATTTTTTTATTTCCGTCTAGACATGTGAAATGCATGAACTATGGGAAAAAAAGTGAAAAAAAAATTGGTCTGATTTTTTCATACTTTTCAGATTTTCTTAGTTTTCACATAAGGTCAGGGGTCAGGAAAAAAGACAGATTTTTTGACAAATTTCAAAATCTGTCAGATATTGTCCAAATTATTTTTTTTTAATTCCGTCTAGACATGTGAAATGCATGAACTATGGAAAAAAAAGTGAAAAAAAAATTGGTCTGATTTTTTTCATACTTTTTCAGATTTTTCTTAGTTTTCACATAAGGTCGGGGGTCAGGAAAAAAGACAGATTTTTGACAAATTTCAAAATCTGTCAGATATTGTCAAATTATTTTTTTAATTCCGTCTAGACATGTGAAATGCATGAACTATGGAAAAAAAAGTGAAAAAAAATTGGTCTGATTTTTTTTACTTTTCAGATTTTCTTAGTTTTTCACATAAGGTCAGGTCAGGAAAAAGACAGATTTTTTAACAAATTTAAAATCTGTCAGATATTAATCCAAATTATTTTTTTAATTCCGTCTAGACATGTGAAATGCATGAACTATGGCAAAAAAAAAGAAAAAAAAATTGGTCTGATTTTTTTCATACTTTTCAGATTTTCTTAGTTTTCACATAAGGTCGGGGTCAGGAAAAAGACAGATTTTTTTGACAAATTTCAAAATCTGTCAGATATTATCAAATTATTTTTTAATTCCGTCTAGACATGTGAAATGCATGAACTATGGCAAAAAAAAAAAAAAAAAAATTGGTCTGATTTTTTTCATACTTTTCAGATTTTCTTAGTTTTCACATAAGGTCGGGGTCAGGAAAAAAGACAGATTTTTTTGACAAATTTCAAAATCTGTCAGATATTGTCCAAATTATTTTTTTAATTCCGTCTAGACATGTGAAATGCATGAACTATGGAAAAAAAAAAGTGAAAAAAAATTGGTCTGATTTTTTCATACTTTTCAGATTTTTCTTAGTTTTCACATAAGGTCGGGGTGGAAAAAAAACAGATTTTTTGACAAATTTCAAAATCTGTCAGATATTGTCAAATTATTTTTTATTTCCGTCTAGACATGTGAAATGCATGAACTATGGGAAAAAAAGTGAAAAAAAAAATTGGTCTGATTTTTTTCATACTTTTCAGATTTTCTTAGTTTTCACATAAGGTCGGGGTCAGGGAAAAAGACAGATTTTTTGACAAATTTCAAAATCTGTCAGATATTGTCAAATTATTTTTAATTCCGTCTAGACATGTGAAATGCATGAACTATGCAAAAAAAAGAAAAAAAAAATTGGTCTTTTTTTTTAGGTACTTTTCAGATTTTCTTAGTTTTCACATAAGGTCGGGGTCAGGAAAAAGACAGATTTTTGACAAATTTCAAAATCTGTCAGATATTGTCCAAATTATTTTTTTAATTCCGTCTAGACATGTGAAATGCATGAACTATGGAAAAAAAAGTGAAAAAAAAATTGGTCTGATTTTTTTCATTACTTTTCAGATTTTCTTAGTTTTTCACATAAGGTCGGGATGAGGAAACAGATTTTTTAACAAATTTTAAAATCTGTTAGATATTGTCCAAATTATTTTTTATTTCACGTCTAGACATGTGAAATGCATGAACTATGGCAAAAAAAGTGAAAAAAAATTGGTCTGATTTTTTTCATACTTTTCAGATTTTCTTAGTTTTCACATAAGGTCCGGGGTCAGGAAAAAAGACAGATTTTTGACAAATTTCAAAATCTGTCAGATATTGTCCAAATTATTTTTTAATTCCGTCTAGACATGTGAAATGCATGAACTATGGCAAAAAAAGTGAAAAAAAAATTGGTCTGATTTTTTTCATACTTTTCAGATTTTCTTAGTTTTTTTCACATAAGGTCGGGGTCAGGGAAAAAAAGACAGATTTTTGACAAATTTCAAAATCTGTCAGATATTGTCCAAATTATTTTTTAATTCACGTCTAGACATGTGAAATGCATGAACTATGGCAAAAAAAGTGAAAAAAAATTGGTCTGATTTTTTTAGGTACTTTTCAGATTTTCTTAGTTTTCACATAAGGTCAGGATCAGGAAAAAGATTTTTTTAACAAATTTCAAAATCTGTTAGATATTGTCAAATTATTTTTTAATTTCACGTCTAGACATGTGAAATGCATGAACTGGCAAAAAAAAGTGAAAAAAAATTGGTCTGATTTTTTTCATACTTTTCAGATTTTCTTAGTTTTCACATAAGGTCGGGGTCAGGAAAAAGACAGATTTTTGACAAATTTCAAAATCTGTCAGATATTGTCCAAATTATTTTTTAATTCCGTCTAGACATGTGAAATGCATGAACTATGGAAAAAAAAAAGTGAAAAAAAAATTGTCTGATTTTTTAGTACTTTTCAGATTTTTTAGTTTTAGTTAAGGTCGGGGTCAGGATGAGAGACAGATTTTTTTTTAACAAATTTAAAAATCTGTTAGATATTAATCCAAATTTTTTTTTTATTTCCGTCTAGACATGTGAAATGCATGAACTATGGGAAAAAAGTGAAAAAAAAAAAAAATTGGTCTGATTTTTTTCATACTTTTCAGATTTTCTTAGTTTTCACATAAGGTCGGGGTCAGGAAAAAAGACAGATTTTTGACAAATTTCAAAATCTGTCAGATATTGTCCAAATTATTTTTTAATTCCGTCTAGACATGTGAAATGCATGAACTATGGAAAAAAAAAGTGAAAAAAAATTTGTCTGATTTTTTATTACTTTTTCAGATTTTCTTAGTTTTTAAGGTCGGTCAGGAAAAGAGACAGATTTTTTAACAAATTTAAAATCTGTTAGATATTAATCCAAATTATTTTTTATTTCCGTCTAGACATGTGAAATGCATGAACTATGGGAAAAAAAAAAAAAAAAAAATTGGTCTGATTTTTTTCATACTTTTCAGATTTTCTTAGTTTTTCACATAAGGTCGGGGTCAGGAAAAAAAGACAGATTTTTTTGACAAATTTCAAAATCTGTCAGATATTATCCAAATTATTTTTTAATTCCGTCTAGACATGTGAAATGCATGAACTATGGAAAAAAAAGTGAAAAAAAAAAATTGTCTGATTTTTTAGTACTTTTCAGATTTTCTTAGTTTTCACATGCGGTCAGGATGAGGAAAAAACAGATTTTTTAACAAATTTTAAAATCTGTTAGATATTAATCCAAATTATTTTTTTATTTCCGTCTAGACATGTGAAATGCATGAACTATGGAAAAAAAAGTGAAAAAAAAATTGGTCTGATTTTTTTCATACTTTTCAGATTTTCTTAGTTTTCACATAAGGTCGGGGTCAGGAAAAAAAAGACAGATTTTTGACAAATTTCAAAATCTGTCAGATATTGTCCAAATTATTTTTTAATTCCGTCTAGACATGTGAAATGCATGAACTATGGCAAAAAAAAGTGAAAAAAAAAATTGGTCTGATTTTTTCATACTTTTCAGATTTTCTTAGTTTTCACATAAGGTCAGGGGTCAGGAAAAAAGACAGATTTTTGACAAATTTCAAAATCTGTCAGATATTGTCAAATTATTTTTTAATTCCGTCTAGACATGTGAAATGCATGAACTATGGCAAAAAAAGTGAAAAAAAAATTGGTCTGATTTTTTCATACTTTTCAGATTTTCTTAGTTTTCACATAAGGTCGGGGTCAGGAAAAAAAAGACAGATTTTTTGACAAATTTCAAAATCTGTCAGATATTGTCCAAATTATTTTTTTTAATTCCGTCTAGACATGTGAAATGCATGAACTATGGCAAAAAAAAAGTGAAAAAAAATTGGTCTGATTTTTTCATACTTTTCAGATTTTCTTAGTTTTCACATAAGGTCGGGGTCAGGAAAAAAAGACAGATTTTTTTGACAAATTTCAAAATCTGTCAGATATTGTCCAAATTATTTTTTAATTCCGTCTAGACATGTGAAATGCATGAACTATGGAAAAAAAAAGTGCAACAAAAAAAAATTTGTCTTTTTTTTTTTAAGTACTTTTCAGATTTTCTTAGTTTCTGATTTTTCACTTTAAGGTCGGGGTCAGGAAAAAGACAGATTTTTGACAAATTTTAAAATCTGTCAGATATCAATCCAAATTATTTTTTATTTCCGTCTAGACATGTGAAATGCATGAACTATGGGAAAAAAAAGTGAAAAAAAAATTGGTCTGATTTTTCATACTTTTCAGATTTTCTTAGTTTTCACATAAGGTCGGGGTCAGGAAAAAAGACAGATTTTTTTTGACAAATTTCAAAATCTGTCAGATATTAATCCAAATTATTTTTTAATTCCGTCTAGACATGTGAAATGCATGAACTATGGAAAAAAAAAGTGAAAAAAAAAATTGGTCTGATTTTTTTCATACTTTTCAGATTTTTCTTAGTTTTCACATAAGGTCGGGGTCAGGAAAAAAGACAGATTTTTTTGACAAATTTCAAAATCTGTCAGATATTGTCCAAATATTTTTTTAATTCGCGTCTAGACATGTGAAATGCATGAACTATGGCAAAAAAAAAAAAAAAAAATTGGTCTGATTTTTTTTCAGGACTTTTCAGATTTTCTTAGTTTTCACATAAGGTCAGGAGGAAAGAGACAGATTTTTTAACAAATTTAAAATCTGTTAGATATTGTCCAAATTATTTTTTTTATTTCCGTCTAGACATTTGAAATGCATGAACTATGGCAAAAAAAAGTGAAAAAAAAAATTGGTCTGATTTTTTTTCATACTTTTCAGATTTTCTTAGTTTTCACATAAGGTCGGGGTCAGGAAAAAAAAGACAGATTTTTGACAAATTTCAAAATATGTCAGATATTCATCAAATTATTTTTTTAATTCACGTCTAGACATGTGAAATGCATGAACTATGCAAAAAAAGTGAAAAAAAAAATTGGTCTGATTTTTTTCATACTTTTCAGATTTTCTTAGTTTTCACATAAGGTCGGGGTCAGGAAAAAAAGACAGATTTTGACAAATTTCAAAATCTGTCAGATATTCAATCCAAATTATTTTTTTATTTCCGTCTAGACATTTGAAATGCATGAACTATGCAAAAAAAAAAGTGAAAAAAAATTGGTCTGATTTTTCATACTTTTCAGATTTTCTTAGTTTTCACATAAGGTCGGGGTCAGGAAAAAGACAGATTTTTGACAAATTTCAAAATCTGTCAGATATTGTCAAATTATTTTTTTAATTCCGTCTAGACATGTGAAATGCATGAACTATGCAAAAAAAAGTGAAAAAAAAATTGGTCTGATTTTTTTCATACTTTTCAGATTTTCTTAGTTTTCACATAAGGTCGGGGTCAGGAAAAAGACAGATTTTTGACAAATTTCAAAATCTGTCAGATATTATCCAAATTATTTTTAATTCCGTCTAGACATGTGAAATGCATGAACTATGGGCAAAAAAAGTGAAAAAAAAATTGGTCTGATTTTTTTTCATACTTTTCAGATTTTCTTAGTTTTCACATAAGGTCGGGGTCAGGAAAAAAAGACAGATTTTTTGACAAATTTCAAAATATGTCAGATATTTGTCCAAATTATTTTTTAATTCCGTCTAGACATGTGAAATGCATGAACTATGGAAAAAAAAGTGAAAAAAAAATTGGTCTGATTTTTTCATACTTTTCAGATTTTCTTAGTTTTCACATAAGGTCGGGATCAGGAAAAAAGATTTTTTTTAACAAATTTTAAAATCTGTCAGATATTGATCCAAATTATTTTTTTAATTCCGTCTAGACATGTGAAATGCATGAACTATGGCAAAAAAAAAAAGTGAAAAAAAAAATTGGTCTGATTTTTCATACTTTTCAGATTTTCTTAGTTTTTCACATAAGGTCGGGGTCAGGAAAAAAAAACAGATTTTTGACAAATTTCAAAATCTGTCAGATATTGTCCAAATTATTTTTTTAATTCCGTCTAGACATTTGAAATGCATGATCTATGGAAAAAAAAAGTGAAAAAAAAATTGTCTGATTTTTCATACTTTTCAGATTTTCTTAGTTTTCACATAAGGTCGGGGTCAGGAAAAAAGACAGATTTTTGACAAATTTCAAAATCTGTCAGATATTGTCCAAATTATTTTTTATTTCCGTCTAGACATGTGAAATGCATGAACTATGGGAAAAAAAGTGAAAAAAAAATTGGTCTGATTTTTTCATACTTTTCAGATTTTCTTAGTTTTCACATAAGGTCGGGGAGGAAAAAAAGACAGATTTTTTGACAAATTTCAAAATCTGTCAGATATTGTCCAAATTATTTTTTATTTCCGTCTAGACATGTGAAATGCATGAACTATGGCAAAAAAAGTGAAAAAAAAAATTGGTCTGATTTTTTCATACTTTTCGGGATTTTCTTAGTTTT
>NW_025962463.1:0-13490 GCF_017589495.1 Alosa alosa
CAATTAAAAATCATCAATTGTGGATTTGGGATCTGGGGCTACTGCAACATATGGATTGATAAAAAGGTCATGTAGTTGTGTAAACATCTCACCCGGCTACATTGTGTTTGAGAAGAGCAAATCTATCAGTATGGTATGATATGCCATGCTATTTTTGTTGTTGAATTTATAAAAACAAAAAAATAATCCCTGTCAGTTCCATGCAGTTCAACTTTTCAACGGGTATGTGAAAGAGAGGTCATGCTACACTGGCTTCAGTGTCACGCCATGAGGCGGTTATCCCTCCCCCAACATTCTAAAACCAATTGTATGCACCGTATTGCTATGTAGCATGGTAATGGTATACACCATTTGAAAGCTTGGACTCTTGGGAATCCAAACATGACAACTTTTCATGTACAATCTGTATAGTGCTTTACATTGTCAGATTAATCTTACTATGTCTCACTTAAATTTCATCAAAAATGCCTTCCTCTCCCTCTATCACCTTTGGTGCTTCCCTATCTTCTAACTGCAGTGTATATCCTTAGCAATAAGTAGATTCAGCATATTGGGTCTTGACATATTCACAGGAATCCATAGAAATGGAATCTTCATGCTGTTTTATCCAATATTAGTTGTGCAGATGTATAGTCCATCTTATACACACCCATTGAAGCAACAAAAAAATGGAACAAAATGAGACTTTTTGTGTAATTATTCCATATTTTGTGTAGTCATTCTATATCAGAAACCCTGACATACAATCCAAATAGTCTACAAGAAACTTCAGAGTGTTATCTTTCATTTGAGACCAAGATTATGCTTCTACACAAAAGGGGTTAATATGCATAAGCATTTGATTGTCAGTATGCATTTTGGATGACCAATAGTCCTATGGGGAGTTTCCATAGGGCATTTTACGAAACGCATGAGCATATCTTGGCAAATAATGGTACCCACATTTTCATTCTATATTGATCTACTGTTGCACACAGCTCCACAATACATGGTGCTAGGGCTCAGTTGTGTTTCTAAGTCGTATCAAGTGACCTAGGGGGTTGAAATGTGGTCAGTTCAGAGATGCTTGTAATCCGACAGAAAAAAAAATCTATATTCTAGCCTTTGTAACTCTGTGTCAGTACAGTTATTCTGATTGTTTCCAAAGAAACTACAGTGTCTCTGTCTAACTACAGTGTCCAAAGAGGTCAAGCATTGATAGGCCCAACTAGGTGGCCTCTGAAGCAGCGCTGTGCAATTTCAGACAAAAATTTGAAATTGGTATTGAGAATGAAGCGGTTAATTTTTCTTATACGCATTGTAAGTCAGTTCATATATTTTTGAGTAAGTAGAAGATGTGCTGAAGATTTTGTTCCACTAAGATTAAATTCACGTTTAGTTCATATTTCTAAGTTTTTTATGTTCAACTTTATTGTCATTGTAACGGGTGAAACATTATTTTTCATCTAACCAGCGTTGCAAATGAGAACTGACATGTCAAACATTTGCCAATATTTTTGAGACGGTAAAAGCTGATTTACACTAGTTATTGCTTTCATGTGGCTGTTGAAATTTATATCACTGTCAATTAATACACCCAGATTTCTAACAGTATACTTTGCTTTCAACCCTTTTGTGTCAAAGAGTGTGGCAACCCAAAGTCTTTCCTCCATTTTACCAAATACTATTACTTCCGTCTTGTCTTTGTTCGGCTGAAGAAAATTTTGAGACATCCATTTGTTCATTTGCTCAATACACTGACAGAGATTCTTGGGAACCATAGTCATTTGGCGACAGAGCTGTACCGTTTTTTTTCAAGTGTTTTTGTAGTCTATCAAGCTGAACTCTGTTCTCTGTCAAGTTAAGTTTCCCTCTATTTGTAGCTGGAAATTCCTGATGTTGAAGTAGTAATTGAGCAGATATGTTGACGGATTTTGTAAATTTTACCTTTGAAAAAAGATGACTAGTTGAGAGAAGTTCAGGCATTTATTTTGAGGGGGGATTTGTTAACTTCTTGACGGTTGAAAATAGAAAATAGTGTTATTTTAACTTCTACTGATGATGTTAGAAAAGAAAGTCTATCTTCCTTTGCATACGTCAGAGTTATACTGTATGTGCGGAGCATCTCTTTATGGATCTCAATGCGGATCTGAAGTTTGTATTTACGCCATTTTCTTTCGGTCTTCCTACACTCTCTTTTAGGAGTTTAACCGCTGGATTTTGCTTCCATGGTGCTTTGTTTGTCCTTAACTTTCCTGAATTGTAATGGAGCAATGTCATCCATAATGGTTGTCATTTTTGTCATCCAATTAGTCTTCTACCGTCTGAAAGTAGACTTGACGTCTGTGAAAGTGCTTGCTCAAAGAGAGCCATTTATGATTCTCCTTTTTTTGTCATCATAGAAATGTTATTGGGAACATAGACATTATAAAAAGAACACAGAAATGATCGGGTAAGGTCAGGTCTTTAACAGTTGTAGAGACATTGAGACCCTTTTGTGATAACAAAGTCGAGGGTATGGCTAAGAGAGTGTGTTGGCCCCTGTACATTAATTCCTTGGCATAATTGTTTTCAGGATTATCCACACGTAAATTTAGATCCTCTGATATAATCTGATAAGACTGACTGATAAGACAGTCAAACTCTATGCAAATGACTGACAGCATATCACCTAGCTCTTCAAGAAAGACTTTAGCTGAATGTTTTGAAGACATGTAAATTGTCAATAATAAAATCTGAGGAGAAGGCTTGCAGTAATGTGTGCACACACAGGTATTCAAATGATGTAAAGTCACCGATGATGACTACCCAGTTGGAAGGATTGGAGTGTGTTTTCTGATTTATTTCTTTGTTGGTGATGGTATGAACATATTGTATGTTTTTACAGGCTTGCTCATGTTTCCCAAGGCTTGTGCATTGTTTTCTGAGATACTACTCTAAAATGTTGCTAAATGACTCATTACATCATACTTAAAGAAACACATTGTTCACCTAAATTCTATGGTCTATCGCTATGAATCCAAACATGAAAATAAGATAATAGATAATAGCTTCTGCAAAGTTACTGCAATGACTTTAGTAATTTTGTAAAACCTTAAGTGACAAGAACAAGATGCAATAGTGCTGGGAGCTTTTCTCTGTAACATTCTCTATGCATTTGTAATGGTGACGGTAAGGAGAGAGTGTATTTTCATCACTCATTGACATGAACTTGAAAGCATGCAAGGTTTTTTGTGTGAAATGTCACTAAGTCAAATATTGCTGTAATATAGATAAAATAAAAGTATTATTAGTGTTGACTACCTATCATGCAAGTTCATTTTTTTTTTCTTGCATATACACAATGTGGCTACTCAGGCAAAATATTGTAAATCAAAGTGTTTTATTATTTACACTTACATAAAGAGCATGTTTTGCATAAGTATATTGATATGAATGCAAGATACTTTGATGTTTTGATATGAATGTGTTTTTAATATGAAGATGATTTAATGTTATCATTTATTGTACCTGCATTCATGCATAGTATTGTGTATAATGTCACTGAAATTGATTTTTCTCCCATATAATGATATAAATTTACTTATAGGAAAATATAAAATGAGGAGGTTGCACCAGTACATTGCTGAACAGCCAATACCTTTGGTCTATAATGATGTACCTTCAGATTTTATAATTTCACAAACTTTTATTTTCAAAATTAAAACCTGTTTTATACAAATTCCCAAGAATCAGTGAACTGTATTAGGGACCCTCACAGTCTGACCTCTGCATGATGGACCACAGAGATGAGTGTGGGGGGCACTCTAGGATGGCAAAAGTTATTTCAGGATCCATTAGCCTGTTGCTAACCGACGTGAGCGTAACTCTTTTCTTGGAAACGGATACTCTTGGTGTATGCGATTCGGCCATCCTTGTAAATACAGGTCCAGAAACTCTTGACAAGTTATTGGTTTGACTGTCTTGAAAGTTAGTTACTCGGTACACACCTACCCGATGCTTTTTATGTCTTTATGTTACAACACTCCCCCCTGAACTGTTATCAACCAATGAAACACTGTGAAAAACTAACACACCCCCAAAATGTCATCAATCACCCCCCTGCGCCGCTATAAAATGAGAAAAATGCTATGTCCGCCATTTTGAAAAGAAAGTTTGTAAGCTCCGTTAAGTAAGTAAGTATTTATTTATATAGCACATTTTACATGCACAGGGTGCAACACAAAGTCTTGGTGGGACTTCGAATACATCGCCCATAAATTTGCGGTGTGATGCTTGACTTACGATAGGTCTTAGATTAGATTCAACTTGAATTGCTGGGTCTTAGATTAGATTCAACTTTATTGGCATTATGCAGAGTACAAGTACAAAGTTAGCGAAATGCAGTTTGCGTCTAACCAGAAGTGTAAAAAAAGCAGGAAAGTGCAATGTGATATATAAATTATAGACGGACAGGACAAGAAATTGAAAAGAATAGAAGAAGGTAAATATGTGCAGCGTATTAGCAGTAGGCCTATATAGCATATGAACAATGTATGAACAACATGTAGGCTACAGATATGTGCAATGAAGTAGCAGTAACTTTATAATAGTAGTAAGAATACTATAGATGTATGCAGCTTATTTACAGAATATATTATAAGAAATTATTATAAGAAAACCATATAGACGGATATGCACAGTAGCCTACTGTATGTACAGATATGTGCAGGAGGTTTGGACATCACTGTGTCAAATAAAAAACGTAACGCTCAAATCGTGGATTGATCATGTCTTACGTTTCCCCAGTCTGCTATTTGTGCGGATAAACAGACCCCTCAGATTTTCCATCACTATGAGGTTATTGGAAATTGAACAATGCTCTATTAAAGGACGGAAACTGATTTCCGATGCGGTTTTCTGATCTAAACAAAAAAATGTGGGGATTCTCAAAGTATAAAACAAGATATATTGTCATTCAGAGATGTAAAATGATTAAAATCTCCAGAAAACAAAGTTGTGGAAACAGTTGAGTTGTCAAAAGAGAATAGCCTAAAATTACAACCTGAGGAGATTTATTTGACTAAAGGGGGCTTCGTAAGATCGTGGAGCAAATTTTTAGAGAACGGTGTGAGCAGAACTGTTGTTACAGTTTTTTTCCCCTTCCATTGCTTAAGCAGAATTTTGAAATTTCAAATTCAATTTTTTTTTTCTTCGAAAAACACAATTAACACACAGCCGCCACAGCCAAATAACAGAATTCCTCGGATCTTTTACAAAATGAAACACTTGTTTTAAAATGAAACTCTATTTTGTTGTCAAATCACAAACACACCAAATGATCCGATTACACTTGAATCATGTACACGCAGTAATGTACACTGTAAAATCTGATGTGTTAACTATACAACTACACTTTAAACAATTTGGAAACCGATTGCCTGGAAAAGACAAGTAAAGGAACTTATCTAGATGAAGTTATATCTAAGTAAGTAAGTCAAGTAAGTATTACTCAGTGCACATAAACATTTAAAAAAAAAAACATCTGAATCTGACAATGTGAATCTGTCAATTTGATTGTGAATTCTGTTCAGAAATGAACGCACGCAAGAATGCTTACAGAGCAATGATGAATGAATGAATGAAATGCCCACCATTCCATGAAGAAAGTGTAACGTTATGAAAATGAGCCTTATTAGGCTTATTATTAAGGATTGAACGAGAGAGTTTATTATTTTATACAGTTTATTATCACAAGTAGGAATGGATAAAATGTTGAAGGTCGCCAAATAATACTGTCCGGAACAGCAAGGCCTCACTATCACACGGAAACACAGAGCATCAGACGCCTCAATCTCTAAACTGAAGAGTACACGTGAAACCTCACCAAATTCACACTAGAGGCTAGCTTTAGGCAGAATGGTAGAATGCTACGTTTAGTGGAATTCCGTGTTCATTTTGGGGCTATAATGAGGGTTCGGTGCTATGTACTGTATAAAGAATGTGTGAGGCAGAAGACAATGACACAAGGAATCAGTGACACAAGGAATGTAACGTCTTTTATTGGCAACTGACATCCAATCTCAATATTAACTGTTGAATATAAAATGTTTGCTTTAGTTAAAGTAGTGAGGCTGATATGTCTACAGTATATACTCGAATACAATCTGGCTTTATGAAAAATCAGAAAAATTGATTATTAAAGATAGATTATGCAGATGCAGGCCTTAATATGCCTATAAACCCTATAGGGTATTTTACACAATCTAACATACATTTCTCATGCAACCCCTTAAGGCTAACTCCAACATCACCTTCTGCACAAACTAAAAATGTGTATTAAAAGCCTGAGTTTCATACATGCAGGGTGCACACTCTGTAATGTTTATGGTAAATCTTGTCATTATTTGAATGAAAACAGTTTAGCATTACATTCTATGTCAATGCAAAATTGTGGAAGTTAATGGGCTATATAAGGTGTATTAACAACTGGAATAATTACTTGATAATCTTTAAGTAAGCAAGCAAGTTAGTTTGAAGCTCAAGTTAGTTTGAATGACTACATCTTGTCGAATGTGTGTGTGTCTGTATACATGTACATATGGATGTGTGTTTGTGTGTGTGTGTGTTTGTGAGTGTATGAGTAACAACAACTTTCGTATGAACTTACAACTCAGAATATTATACAATATACAGTACAACAAACTTTACCAAGTTAATTTACTTACTTTTTCTAAGGCAACAGGTTTTCACAGTTTTTTAAGTAAAGTGAACTAATCACAATTTACACTGTAGCCTTTTCTTCATCGTCACCCACTTGACGAGAGAGTGTAAAGAAAGACGGCGGAGCGTCATTCTTCAGGCAACAAAAACACCTGATAGACAACGTTCTCATCATTTGTAGGTACAGAGCACCACACCGCAGAGATACTCTCTTCTCCCCTCCGTTTTACCTTTCAAACAGTTACCGATGTCGTAAGATCTCAGAATGATGGCGTTGTCCGGAGGTCAACAGACTCAGTTGCCCCAATTGCAAATAAAAGTCGTAGCCTAAAATGATATTACACCATCTCTCGTTTCCTCCTAACTCGTTGGGAGGAGGATCTTGATATCTGGAGGTAAAAATGGGCTTCGGTTTTTTCCTTGCCGGAGCGTTCGCCAAGCCTTCGTCAGGTTTAGAAATCCTGTTTTGAGGAGTGACTGCTTCGCTAGACGGCCCCGCAACAGCATCCATATCAATAGTGAGCGCCTCTTCCTCACTGCCGCTAGCACTGCCGTCGGCACTGCTGCCAGCACTCATTCTCAACAGCAGCAGCGGAGGCAGGACCGTCGTGAGATGTTGCAGGGGGTGAGTCGGAGGCCTGCATTTTATTTCTTCAGAGTAGAGTGGATGAAAGAGGAGTGAAGGAGGAACACCGAGGATTTTATACTATAGGCTATTCTAGAACTCCGCCTCTTTCCTCTCCAGCTCCTCCTCCGAATGAAATATGCATCTTCTCACTTTGACCACCGAACGATGCATTTTGCTTTTTCGAAAGAGGTGATGAATCCGATCCGAGTGTCTCATAATCATTTGGCACCAAAGCATCAGAGGGATGTATACCTCATTTTCTTTAGCCTTTTCCTCATCGTCACCCACTTGACGAGAGAGTGTAAAGAAAGACGGCGGAGCTTCATTTTTCAGGCAACAAAAACACCTGATAGACAACGTTCTCATCATTTGTAGGTACGGAGCACCACACCGCAGAGATACTCTCTTCTCCCTCCGTTTTACCTTTCAAACAGTTACCGATGATTCCTTGACACGTTTTAAAGTCGTAAGATCTCAAAATGATGGGGTCCTTTGGAGGAGACCCCCATCAGACTAGTATACAGACCCAGTTGACCCAATTAAAATTAAAAAGTCGTAGCCTAAAATGATATTACACCATCTCTCTTTTCCTCCTAACTTCGTTGGGAGGAGGATCTTGATATCTGGAGGTAAAAATGGGCTTCGGTTTTTTCCTTGCCGGAGCCGTTCGCCAAGTCTTGGTCAGGTTTAGAAATCCTCCTTCTCAACAGCAGCAGCGGAGGCAGGACAGTCGTGAGATGTTGCAGGGGGTGAGTCGGAGGCTTGCATTTTATTTCTTCAGAGTAGAGTGGATGAAAGAGGAGTGAAGGAGGAACATCGAGGATTTTATACTATAGGCTATTCTAGAACTCCGCCTCTTTCCTCTCCAGCTCCTCCTCAGACTGAAATATGCATCTTCTCACTTTGACCACCGAACGATGCATTTTGCTTTTTCGAAAGAGGTGATGAATCCGATCCGAGTGTCTCATAATCATTTGACACCAAAGCATCAGAGGGATGTATACCTCATTTTCTTTAGCCTTTTCCTTATCCTCACCCACTTGACGAGAGAGAGTAAAGAAAGACAGCGGAGCTTCATTTTTCAGGCAACAAAAACACCTGATATACACGTTCTCATCATTTGTAGGTACGGAGCACCACACCGCAGAGATACTCTCTTCTCCCTCCGTTTTACCTTTCAAACAGTTACCGATGATTCCTTGACACGTTTTAAAGTCGTAAGATCTCAAAATGATGGGGTCCTTTGGAGGAGACGCCCCGATCAGTTCCGACCTAGTATACAGACTCAGTTGACCCAATTGAAAATTAAAGTCGTAGCCTAAAATGATATTACACCATCTCTCTTTTCCTCCTAACTCGTTGGGAGGAGGATCTTGATATCTGGAGGTAAAAATGGGCTTCGGTTTTTTCCTCGCAGGAGCGTTCGCCAGGTCTTGGTCAGGTTTAGAAATCCTGTTTTTAGGAGTGACTGGTCCGCTAGACGGCCCCGCAACAGCATCCATATCAATAGTGAGCGCCTCTTCCTCACTGCCGCTAGCGTTCATTCTCTCAGCCATGTTTGCTCCTTCTCTCTAGCTCTTTCTCTCTAGCTCTTTTATCCTCTTTGTGTTTACGACCCTCGTCCTTGACGGCGCAGCGTGTCTTAATGCTTAAGGAATGTCTGCGTTTGCAACATGGGCTACATGTATGTAATACTACACTACCCGCTATTGTGCTTGAACTTTCAATCGCGGGTCATAAGGCTTTGCAGGCTGTAACGGGACCCTCCGTGCAGGAGAAGGAATTCTCTGCTCAGCCATTTTCACACAATGGCTAACCTAGGTTTCACCTCTTATGCGCGCTGATGCTGCAGAGAAGGATAATTTTAAAAAGGTCACCGGGGCCCGTTTGCATCTGCTCCTTTTATCCTCTCTCTGCGTGTTTGCGAACCTCGTGCTTGATGACGTAGCGTGACTTGAGGGTTAAGGAATGCCCCTACGTTTGCAACATACATGCGCATGCGCGAGTTCAACCCCTACCCCCTGCTGTACCTGTACACTCCGCCTCTAGCCCGGCCCACAGGCATTTTTTGATTCCTCCCCATTTGTTTGATCACGCCCCTAAACCTTCCCGCTTCTTCAGTCACTTTCAGTCAGACCGTCGGAGGGAGAAGACGTGCGACTAAGCGCTCTCTCTCTGTCTGTGTCTGACTAAGAGCTCCGGACTTTGCTCTGTCTCTGTGTCTGTCTCTAAGAGCTCTCTGTCTTTGTCTCTGTCTCTGTGTCTGTGTCTAAGAGCTCCGGACTTTGCTCTCTCTCTGTGTCTGTGTCTAAGAGCTCCGGACTTTGCTCTGTCTCTCTCTCTCTCTCTCTCTCTGTCTCTCTCTCATCCCAGGGAGCCTCATCCCAGGGACTCTGCCTGCCTGCCTGCCTGCCTCTGCCCCGCTACTAGGACCGAGGAATCCTAAGGAATCCCAAGCTCCCCAGAGTTCAGAGCCCCTCGCAAGCCACGCACGCCGCACAGGTCCCCGGCAAAATTAACCGTTCAACACGGTTGGCCCTCTCACACTCTGGTTGTGCTTTACAGACTTTTATTTTAATTTCTTTTATCATCACCACCGTGCAACACACAGACACACCAGTATAGATGCACAGGTACACTCAAGGTAAACAATACCTTTATCTCTACCCGTTTGTTTATTTATGCAAAGTTCACTCTGGCACCCACATGGCCGAAGTACACACAGAGAGAACACACAATGCCACACACACCTACATACTCATGAGTGGCACCATGCCATATCTGGACACCCACTCAAGGTGATTCCTCTGACAATACCTGGCCACAGGAAACCCTATCTTTCACCTGATAAGTGTAAAAGCTGATAGCATATCCCACCTTGTATTAATCATAATTTATACACAGATCTAGTATAATAATAATTCACTATTCTTTTATAAGGTTAATAGAACCAAAAAATCAATCATACAAATGCATATTCTTCTCCAGGTAGAGGAGAAGAGGGTATTGTTGTCTGTCACATCACAGTGCCAACAAGTCTCAGTGCTCCTAAATAATCATCCAGATGCAGATCAGGGTGTAGATGCTGATTTTGCTCACTGTATGGTTTCAGGAAATAATGTCTAACCATTGTTTCCTTGTCTGTTTGCTTGTATATGTAAATCACATACAACCACCAGCTAGGACATACTGAGTCAGTAGTAGGACACATACATACACACTCACACACAGACAGAAACTGGAGGACAATGTTATGCACTGACTGGGAGCAAAATTCGGCCCTGGCAATTTAAAACTAGACAGGTACCTCGGATTAGCATGGATGTTTATTCTTAAACTGCAATTTCCAGCAGCCAGCGGAGGGCATTTAGCCTACTATGCTTCCGGACAATATTTTGCGTCTCCCCTAATTTTGAAGCATTGGCACCGCTAAATAAAGAGGAAACACTGAGAAGAAAGTGAATGCTTTAAATAGGCTACATCAATGCAATATATAATATGTGAACTGAAACTGGACGGGCCATAATAACCTCTGACTAGTTTAGGCTACTTATTGTTAAATTGCAATGTGAACGGCAGCCAGCAGGGAAGGATACGTCGCAGGATTATTTAAAAAGCAAATTTGCGTCTGCCCTGATTCTGATACCGTGGCGGTATTAATTAAACCGTGGGGGGCCGCCATGCTGAAATAAACTTAGAGGAAACACTGTCAATTAGACTCCAACCTCCATTATGGGCAAGACCAAAGAGCTGTCTAAGGACAGCAGGGACAAGATTGTAGAACTGCACAAGGAATGGGCTACAAGACCATTGGCAAGAAGCCTGGTGAGAAGGAGACAATTGTTGGTGCGATTATTCAATAATGGAAGAAACACAAAATGTCCGTCAATTTCCCTGTGTCTGGGGCTCCACACAAAAATCTCACCTCGTGGGGTATCAATGATCATGAGAAAGGTGATGGATCAGCCCAGAACTACACAGGAGGAGCTTTTTAATGATCTCAAGGCAGCTGGGATCAGTCACCAAGAAAACCATTGGTAACACACTACGCGGTAATGGATTAAAATCCTGCAGTGCCCATAAGGTCCCCTGCTCAAGAAGGCACATGTATAGGCCCGTCTGAAGCTTGCCAATGGACACCTGAATGATTGACAGAATGCTTGGGAGAAGGTGATGTGGTCAGATGAGACCAAAATTGAGATCTTTGGTATCAATGCGACTTGCTGTGTTTGGAGGAAGAGGAATTCTGACTATGACCCCAAGAACACCATCCCCACCGTCAAGCATGGAGGTGGAAGCATTATGCTTTGGGGGTGTTTCTCTGCTAAGGGGACAGGTCGACTTCACTGCATCGAGGGAAATATGGATGGGGCCATGTACCGTGAAATCCTGGGTGACAACCTCCTTCTTTCAGCCAGGACACTGAAAATGGGTCGTGGACGGGTCTTCTAGCACAACAATGACCCAAAACATACAGCCAAAGCAACAAAGGAGTGGCTCAAGAAGAAGCATATTAAGGTCATGGAGTGGCCTAGCCCGTGTCCGGACCTTAATCCTATAGAATATCTTTGGAGGGAGCTGAAGCTTCGAGTTGCCAACTGACACCGTAAAGATTTCGAGAGGATCTGCAAAGAGGAGTGGTCCAAAATGATGCTCATTACCCCATGCCCTTGGAGCCGAGCTGCACAAATCACATCAGTGTATCTGATATAGGCGGGCCAGAGCGAGCTAAACAGATGACGACAGTGTTGGGACGTCAAAGTCCGGAATCAGTTAGTAGTAGTGTTATCCAATTGCATGCAGTGATATTTTCAAATGCATGCTTGGTGCCGCCCCTCGAGTTGGGCAGTTTTCATTATTCATTGCCAGACCCTAAAATCTTTCTAGATTTAGGTCTGAATTTCAAGGCTAATCTATTGTCAGATGAAATGAAAATTGTGCTCTTTAGAAAGACACACTTTAGGTGGGTTTGGCGTACGAAAAATGACTATACTGAAAAGAACCCCATGCCTATGTTAATTATGGTGGAGGGGCTGTGCTATTGTGGTGCTGTTTTTATTCTCAAAGGCATTAGGAACCTTATTAAGGTGCATGGTATCATGAACCCGAAGAAAAAAATTCCTCCAACTTTATGTGGTGTCATAGGAGAATATTATGAGCTGCTTAATTGACAAAGGCAGGGGTGCCAATAATTGTGGGCAATGTATTTATGTTAAAACAGTATTTATTTATTTAGTATTTATTTATTTATTTATTAGATTTTCCTTTTTTCAGAATAAATGGGCTTTCCTTCAATGTTGGATGTTTCCTGAATGTTTTCATTGTAAGATTACAATAAATCACCAAAGATTATTTTATATACCTGTCAACTTTACCAAAGGTGCCAATACTTCTGGAGGGTACTGTATACTCTCTTCTCACTGTGGTATTATGCAATGATGCCCAACCATTACTGTGTGTATATACATAGATCTCAAACAACCACCAACTCAGATATACTGAGCCATCACAAGCATGCAAATACTCAAAGAAACAAACACACACACACAAACTAAGAGATAAAACAGGTTTCATGTGCAACGTCACTGGAAAGGATTCCATTGGGACAACCTCACCACAGAGTGACAATGAATCTAAGAGGGAATCCCTCATACTGGGAGGCACTGTATATTCAACCACCCCCTCCTCCCCAGGCAAATCTTAGTTCAGCACCACTGAGCTGGACAGCAACTGCTCCTAAGCAGTGGAACACAAATCAGACAAGAGACACAATCAAAAACAAATGCACATGAATTAGCAGTTTATGAACACATTCAGTGATGTGGTTTTGTCAGTAGTCTCCATATTTGGAGTGGTATGTTTTAGGCCTTGAGCCATATAGGAGTGCTGACTATGCCAGAATGGGAATTGCGCCCAACTAAATAGTTCTCAGTGGCATTAAAGCAATAAAGCACTGACAACCAAAGTCAGTGTATGGATACCCTATCTTTCACCTGATAAGTGTAAAAGCTGATAGCATATCCCACCTTGTATTAATCATAATTTATACACAGATCTAGTATAATAATAATTCACTATTCTTTTATAAGGTTAATAGAACCAAAAAATCAATCATACAAATGCATATTCTTCTCCAGGTAGAGGAGAAGAGGGTATTGTTGTCTGTCACATCACAGTGCCA